>NC_051392.1:26928938-26951315 GCF_015228065.2 Penaeus monodon | reverse complement strand
AAGAGTCTCAGAATCTGGTACAATGGCTAGCAGGGTAGTGTAGTTGTATGACGCTGACTCTTTTTAATGAGAGTACACACAGTGGGGACACGAGACGATGCCTTAGGGTAAGCGGTGAGCGCGGGGTCACATTCTGGCCACCCTCCCTGAGGCGAAGGCTGACCTCTTACCAGTCAGTCACTGGCACGAACTGAGTCGACCTAAGTCCGTGGTCTATGTCTAATGGGTTACACACATTGTGTTTATGTACACACTATAGTGATATTCAGGAGTTTCAGAACTCTGGTACAATGGCTAGCAGTGATAGTTGTATGACAGCTTGACTCTTTATTAATGAGAGTACAACACAGTGAGGGGAAAACACAAGACGATGCCTTAGGGTAAAGCGGTGAGCACGGGGTCACGTGTTCTGGCCAACCCTCCCTGAGGGCGAAGGCTGGACCGACCTTACCACGTCGGGCGGTGTGCACGAATTGGGAGGTTCGACCTAGAGTCAACGTGGTCTATTGTTTAATGGGTTACACAAATTGTGCATATGTACACACTATAGTGCTATTCAGGAGGCTCTGATCCAGAAGAGAATCAGAGGAAAGTTCTTGGCCTGGATAGGTGACTATCCAGGACAAGATTCCAAGGTCACCTATCACAGAACATGCCACTAGAATATGAAACACCACAGGGTGGGGTCCCAGTCCAGCCCATTTCAACACCCTAATGCCCTGTATCCTCAACATACATCTCCAGTGTGATGCAAGAACATCTATGCAGACGATCTTGTAATCATCTCCACTGGACCACATTGCCTAATAAGAGCCCAACACTGTCTGAACTTTGTATCTGAGGAGTGTTGTAGGACAGGACTAACAATCTCTGCAAACCAAATCAAAAACCATGGCTCTTAAGCACAATGTTCAAGCCACCAGTCTGCATATGCAAGGAATAGACCTAGAATGGGTCCAGGTCTTCCAGACTCTTTCCTTTTAAAAGGAGGTACCCTACATGGTTGACTGAACCAAAGCAAGACTGGGAGACATATTGGTGCTGGACAGAAGTATTAAGATCATTCTTAATACTTATGCCGCTCGTTCCATTGTGGACTATGCTTCTGTCGCCCTGATTGCCACTAAGCCAAGACTAGGAGAAAATTTGGAGACTGTTCAGAATGAAGTTTGCCAAGATCATTCTGGGTGCCCCATCGTGGACGAAGGTCCTCAATCTCCTAATAGAGACAAACCTAACAGACAATGCCTCCTCGCTACAGGCAGAGGCAGTTGCAATCATGGGAGCCCTAGCCCAAATATCCCTGTGGGAAGAACACCTGGCCATACATGCAGATTTCAGGGCAGCCATTGACTGTCTACAGCACAGCATACCCAAAGACATCTACCCTTGACCACTGTGCTTATCATACTGTAGAGGAAAAAATACTCAGGGTAGAAGAATAATCGTAGCATCAGAGGGAATGAGTTTGCTGACAGCATAGTTGACATTGGCAGAGGTATGTCCCCAAACACCATGATCATTAAACCAAGCCAAAAAAACTTGAGGCACAGGCCACCACAGTACCTGCCATTCTCCTGCAGATACACAGAGAGGAAACGAGAACCTCCTTGGCCAAATGGTACTCAGATGCCACAGGCTATAAGCCACTGGCACTCTCTGAAACAAATCAATACAGGTCATTCTTCATAGAATCAGACTAGGTTACCAATGCGCATGGCAAATCATACAAACAACTGACCATGCAGACAGGTGTGGCAAGCATTGTGGCTAGCTGAACGCCATCTGTTACATTATTTACAGAGTTATGAGCACACACAATTTAGTACTGATTAATTGTGCGAATTCAAAATAATGACTCAAGAAATTCAGTGTTATGAGCCTTATATTTGTTCCATCGTTAATACACTAATGAAAACTGCATCGTAATATGAAATGGAAATCGTTATGCAGCAATGTTTAAACAATCATTATGGAAATAAAACCAGCGAGTATGCCACTTACTGATTTTATTTTATATGAGATCGAGTGAAGTGTTGCTCCTGTCTGCAAAACTACCCAGCCTGGGTGACCTATGACCTGTGAACTCCTGACTGCTAACGTCTCCTGCTTGGAATGCATGTTCCTCTCCGAACATGCCACGGCTGTTCAGATGATAATAACATCCTTCAAATATGGGTATTCAATATGCCTTTTTTGCGATTTAACTGTTTTTCTGGATACTCGTACTCTTTAATAACTTTTAGACTAAATATTTTGCCTTTAACAATTTCTCTATTACCGTGGTAACTTCTTGACTAACAGTAAGGTGCGTTGTCAATATCTGTTAGTTTACTTTGCTGTGGGATAATTATAATTTATCATAATCTCATAATCGTAACAATCATTACTTTAACATCATAAGAATTATACCCTCCTTGCCTGTATTTCTTTCCCAGTGTCAACAATATCTATCATGGATAAGGTAGGCCTTGGAAGGCAAACATTTGTCAACATCCATAATCTTGATGTAACAGGGGTGTGGGTCGGAGGAGCATGAATCAAGGGATCAGACGGTAGCCTCTATTTACGATGTTTCATAGAAAAAAAGTAGAAATAGAAAATAAATAAATTCTTGTACGATTTAAAGGTCAACAATTTAAAATTATCTAGTATGAATATATTTAGGTCCCTAATGAAAGTAACAAAAAGGAGAATTTTGTTATTATGAAATAACAGGTTAACATTGATAGCCAAAGAAAGTGAATTTTTATCGACTTCAAGAAGTAATTATCATATGTAGCACATGGTATCATCACAACAAACAAGAGTTAGGATATTTTTTTACAGAATTATTGACTGTTACCTACTTCACCACGCCAAACTTAAAAATGTCTGTCTGTATCTCATCATATACTCGAAAACAGAAAAATATCACAATATCTTTATTAAAGAAATATATCTTTAGTACTGGGAAATATGAAATAAATGTTAATTAAAACAGGACTTTTCTAGGACTGAAGAATCCCAATTCCACACTGGATGTCTGCCTGGACTTGCTCACTGCACACGTTTTATTTCTACGTCTGTCGCCAAACTCAGTCTCATGAAATTATTCAGATACTGTGGTACCGATTTCTTAAATGGGGTTCCTTTGCACTGAGAAGTGGATAAAAATATGACGACTAATGTTAGAACGATGAACAATAATGTGTCAACATAAAAAAAAAAAAAATCCTATAAATTTAAATTCAGAAGTAAACAATGGGCACATCAGTGTATGTAAGACACAGACAGTATAAACAAATTCACCATATTCAAAGTTAGAACCATAGGAGGACAAGCGCCAGACATCCTGGAATCCTGTTTTTTTTTTGTTTTATTTCCATTTGGAGGTTAACCCTTTATCTGGAGCGACACTCTCTATCCCAAAGGAGAAACAGATTTACGGTTGAGAGCCCTATTAATAAAGGTAGGTGTCTCAACCAAACCTGCACTGTACGCCACTGAGAGGCCCGTTTCCCGACCACATCGAGACAGAGACAGAGAGAGAGAGTGTGTGTGTGTGTGTGTGTGTGTGTGTGTGTGTGTGTGTGTGTGTGTGTGTGTGTGTGTGTGTGTGTGTGTGTGTGTGTGTTCGTGTGTGTGTGTGTGCGTGCGTGCGTGTGTGTGTGTGTGTGTGTGTGTGTGTGTGTGTGTGTGTGTGTGTGTGTGTGTGTGTGTGTGTGTGTGTGTGTGTGTGTTCGTGTGTGTGTGTTCGTGTGTGTGTGTGTGTGTGTGTGTGTGTTGTGTGTGTGTGTGTGTTGTGTGTGTTCGTGTGTGTGTGTGTGTTCGTGTGTGTGTGTGTGTTCGTGTGTTCATTCTTGAGTGATTGTATGGTATATCAGCTTTTCCTTCTGGTAGTTGAAATGCTATTTTGTCATTAACAATATTTATATCAATATCCCATTTTCTTAATTGTTACAAAAGCATAATTAGGCAATCTACATCCTGCCACTTGAATCACTTCAATATCTCAATTAGTAAGGAAGTTGCGATTCTCCAAATATGTATCAACCTAACCCTTAATCATTTAAAAACCATGATTTTTGTACTTGTCCTCGCACTTGTCTTTCTGTGGTTCGAAGTATCTCATGTATTTTAACTACTTACCAAAAAATACGCATGACAAGAATTACGTAAATACAAACCTCTGTAACCCTAGACAGTGCACGTAATAACGGCCGTTACAAAAACGTTCCCGAAGCCAAACTTCAACTATGCTGGTGGCGACTCACTCAGAACGGATAGCGATAGGCTTTCAGGTCGCAGCTGATTTTAATTTCAAACAAAAGGAAACATTTATTTGTCAATGACAGATAAATACAGTTAAATAAATGCAATATAAAAGTTTTATTAGGTTAACATAGTGAAGCATGTAACATCGTGTAACTTGCATGTCAAATAAAAACTATTTAATTTCAGTCATGGGATTGGTGGAGCTGAAAAGGGAGTACCTTGTCATATTCTTCCAAAGCCACGTTTACCAGTAGCTTACACAGAGAGGCAGCCAAGAGGCACACCAGCCTTCCACGATTCAGCTAATCTATAATCGAGAGCAGCAACCACATCCTGCCTCCTTGACTCCATATCCTCATCATCACTTATTTACATATTGAATTCGGTCTATTCAGAACATAACATAACACATAGTTTTTATAACTAAGTATGCTAGGCAACCAGCCAGTGTACATCCAGGTCCTTATGCTCAGCATAAGCAGCAGAATCTACCAGATCTGGGATTTTCCTGCCATCATCCAACTACCGCAGCTATTTAGCCTCTATCTCAGGAGTCACTGCCCTAAGCTATATCCAGACAGCCAAAACCAAGCTTCGTGTTCTGATGTCCGCCTCTTCCTCCTTGAACTGGTTGACACTGGCACAGTAATTTCCACTAGCTATCAGAGATTTCCAAAAACGGCCCTTGTCTTTCTACATAGGACATACTTTAGCAGATTGCAATGCTTGTTTAGCCTGGACTTGGCCAGTCCATTGAGACCTCTATAGGTTTGGTTAAAGCCTGAGAGGTGCCTCTGGATCTCCTTCATTCTTCTATTTTAATCATGTACACATCAATGGTGACACTACTAAAGATAGTGTAGCCCTTCATTCTCCTGTTTGGATATTGGCTATTGGATAAGATAATTCAGTATAACGTGGATATCGACAATGTCAAGCCACTTTCTCACTATCTATAGAGGTGCACATAACAAATAAGTGCAACTGTGTTACAGAAACAGCCAGCTGCACACTGGCAATCTCTACACTGGGTGGATGCAGTACCTGCTCTGTCAGCCTGAAAGCAATTATATGAAAGTTTAATTAACTCAAATCTCGATACATATAGTGATAATGCAAGTTTTCCAAATAATATACACTGTAGAGCATTCTGCGTTTTTTCAAATCTTGTCTTTTTGTGACATTTTCTCGACAATTGAAAATATTCAAGTTTCCTCCGAATAGAGCATCACATATGTATCAAGCTGTACCTGTGGGCCATCTTAGCCTCAATGTCACACTCTAAATTTTACAGTTAGAGGCATTAATACTGCGCACATAGAAGACATTAAAATTAAATTAAATTGAAATTAAAAAGACACAGCAAACAATAAGTACATTTGTCTGTATATATGTTACAAATTTACCTAACTTACACACAATATATACCAATTTAGGGCCAATTAAACTTGATCTCCATAACAGCTGGAAAATAACCGAGGTATTCTCACATCGATCAAATAATTCATGCTATGAACTAAACCATTTAAATTAAAAAGCATTTTATAATAAAGAATGTTGGAATGTGCATTTTCAAACAAGCACACTGTGTCGTATATGTTGTTTACATGAGCATCCCCATCAGAATTATGGGTTCTTGATGTACTCTCTCTCATTCATGCAGTGGCCATCAGTAGTGGCTGACAATATTGCGAATCCGATCTTTGTCAGAGCCTTCGGGGGCCTTAAGGACGATTTCCTTAAGCCTTTCCTGATGCCGACAGCCTAGAAATTTGGAGGAGGTAAATCGCTTCCACGACACAGGGTGGAACCCAGCCCAGGCTGGCGTGAATGAGCTACATTTTCTGCCAGAGGATTTTTATCAGAAGACCTCCAGCTAAGCGGTTGTGTAAGATTATGAATTTGGATGCTGTTCTGTCTTCACCTGCTACCCAAAGTGAGTATATTTTCGGCAAATGTCCTATTTAGTTAAGAAATTTTTTCTTGTGTTTTGATGTCTTGCATTAATGTTTTTAGTGGCATCTCAGAAGCGGAGGGGTGTAAAGTAAAGGAAGAAGAATTTTAACTCCATTTTTAATATTCTGCTTACCATTTGCGTTTCTTAGTTCACTCATCTCAGTTTTACTGATCTTGTTTAACGAATTATGTCTGCATCTATAATGTTGGGAGCAATATTATGGCTTTCTTCCTATTCTTTGTCCTTGCATTATTTTGCTCAATCCCTCTTGTTTGGCCTTGTTCCAAAGTGTACACGGGAAGACCATGGAAGTCCACATACGCTCACATGTAGGCTTACATGCATAGCATCCATGCTGAACAGATTGTGAATAAAACAACGAAGGGAACAGGAAAACAGATGCCGAAGCCCTTTACACTATTGGTTCTTCAGAAGCAGCATTACGAGTATAGCGAAAAGGTTTTCGGCGTATTCGTAGACTTTAATATACATACAGTTATATAAGACATGTTGCATAATAAATTCAACTCCTCCACGCTTTGCAGTTCTAGTAAATAACAAGAGAACATAATAATTAAAATGAATTAATAAAAAACAGGGAAAGTGGGAGTACTGACAAGGACGGAATTGAAAACTTTTTTTCAAGTGTTTTATACTGTCTCGATATTTTCTTCCAGTGCACTAAACTGTTTATCTGCCAGCAAATACACCAGCGCGTTCTCAATAAAATCTGCATTGTCTTCCCAAATGTAATTGTTTTTATCATCACCAGTGGGTAAGTGAGGGTAAGTGGCGGGTAGCTGGAGGTACCATGGGTAAAATTGGCCATAATTTCGGACAATATTACTAATGTATTTTCTCACAGTGCTTTCCCAGAAATGTAGGCTAGTTAGTGAGATAATTCTTGTGAGTGTATTCGAGTTTAATTTTTCAGTGTTTCATAGATGATAAAATGGTTTGTTTATTAATATGTAATCTGGTCTCGTTAGTTAATTGATTCTTACAGTGTAGTTTAATGAAGTCTTGTTTTGTTAGTTTGTATATTTGTTAAAAGGTTTGTTAAAGAGTATAATAAGTATATTTTTATTAGTGTTTAGCTAGTTAAAAGGATTCTCGGCAATTACTAAACAGAAAGCTCCAGAAAGGTCTGACAACAGGAATTTGTTACAGTTCTAAATTATAAAAGTGCATTTCAAAGCACTTGCAAGAATGACATTTAAGTGATGAGAACATTTTATAGTACTTGTTAATTAATTGCACCGATTTTCAAATTGTGTTTTATATACAGTATGTATACAGTCAGGAGCAGGAGCAGTTTTTTCAGTTTTTTTTTCACCGCAGAGTAAGTTACACATATGTTAAACATTAAGTAAATTTAATAATAATAAAGTTATAAAAGTGTTATTTCAAAAAATTACATACCATACCTCTCTTTCGCTTATATTATAGAATTCCACAATATTCTTTTCTAAATGTTTGTGAACTAAGAAACCTAACCCTAATTCATGTTTGCTACCCTGAGGTTTACCTCTCCAATAGAGCACCTGTCCATAATTTAGTATCTTCTGTTCTTTGCCTAGTCTTCGAACTTCACCGAGTCCCTACAACTTCTGCGCCCCGGTAGGTGCCAACCCACCATGAAGCTTGTGGGGCAAAGCCCTTGGGAACCCCACAGGCGGATGAGGTGGCTGCCCTCTCGGAGGTGAGAAGACTTGGCAGTGGTACGATCAGTATGGGTGGGTACACCTACTACTGGTCGGGCTGCAGTGATGGTCACCACCTCCAGGGTGTAGCCATAGCCATCTCCATCCGTCTTCAGTCCTCGGTAGTTGAGGTGACACCAGTTAATGAGTGTATTATGGCATTGAGATTGAAACGTTCTACGCTAAACCCGCATCTGTGGCAGACAATTGCCCCCGGCGAGATATTCACATTGTTCGGGGCGACTTCAATTCAGTATCCAGCTGTGACCAGGCTGGTTATGAGATGTCTGTTGGCCCCCATGGCTCAGGAGCTGATCCCAGCAGTGAGAACAGCCTCCTTCTCTGGGACTTTGCTAGGTCCTAGAAAATGAGGATCTCGGTTCCTGGTAACAGTGCTCCAGCCTGCATCTCTGGACATGGTATACCGATATGGGTACAGTGGCCAAGGATGTCGACCGCATTCTTGTTAGCACGTGATGGAGGATAATCCAGAACTGTAGAGTTTACCAGATTGCAGAGTTCTGTGGCTGGTTGTGGCTACCCTACAGGTCCACTTCACGTCCATCAAGTAGCCACTCTAAGGTGTTTTACTTGGACAGACTGAGGGAGGAGTGTGCCCATGGGTTAACCATGGGCACAATTCACAGAATTCGACAAGATGATGGACCCAGTTGCTCTGTGGGAGTTTTTCAAGCGCAAAACATTCGAAGCAGCCCAGGAGTCCAATTGATGTATGCCCAAGGGCAAGGCAGAATTCCATCTCCCTGGAGACATTGGAGGCCACTGAAGTGTGTCGCATGGCTTGACTGAATGGCCTTGGATCACTCTTTGGTACGTAGGGCTTGGACACTGCTGAGAAGGGACAGGGAACAGTTCACCAGGAATCTTGTTGAGGAGGTTGAAGGCCATTTAATGGTAAACGACCTTTACCCTGCCTACCAACCCCTGAGAAAACTGAACTCTAAGCCCTCCTCACAGATGACTGCAGTCAGCTCAGTGGATGGACAGATCATCTCAGATCATGTTGGGGTTCGTGAATGTAGGGCTGAGTATTTTGAGCAGCTGTACCAGGTAGACCCTCTAACAGTTAGCTTGGATGTAAGCGATGTCACAATACCTGTGCTAGACCCATCCATCAGCGAGGAACCTCCTACCCTAACACCCCCCTAACGGAAGCCGCCTTGCCGCGGTGGGGGGGCTTGAGGTCCCAATGATCTGGTGAGCCGGACCAGAGGGCTACCCATACTGGAGGGGTCACCAGTGAGGGACGAGACAAAATGGCTTCCTGGTGCACCAAGGCCTATGAGAGGGGATGGTGTACCCACCCCTGGTTCATTCCATCTTGGACTAGGGAGAACTCTCCCACGTGTGTTTGCCGTGCGTGGCATCCCGTATTACCAGGAGACAGGAGTCCTGGAGGTTGAGCGATGCTGCACGCTGCCCCCTGCAGCTAGCAACACACCTTTTTGGGTCCTTTTTCTGGTTAGACGGGGGTTTTATCAAGGCCCGGCAAGTCAACGGCTGGTCAAATAGGGCCTAGGGTCAAGACCCTATTCAGTGGGGGAGCGCATGGGTCCCGGATCCCATCAGACTGGATAGGGTTTGCGTATTTTTTCCTCTTCCCCCGTGGGTTGGGAGTTTTTGAACCCAACATAGTTTCCCCCTCTTTTGGACTCCATGGGGGGGGGGGGTGAGGAAATGAAAATTAAAATTTTGTATGAGAAATAAAAAATTTAAAAGATCTGCTCTCCCCGACGCCCTGCGCATCCCTCGCCTTTCTCTCTGAAAAATCACCCTTGTCACCGGGAAACCTTTTCATTTCCCAAAAGGGCAAGAATGGAATCGTAAGGGTTTCCCCGGGCTCCCAAACCAGTAAAAGGGGGGAAAAAGCCCCCTCAATCACTAAGGAGATCTTCCCTGGTAAATATAAAAGCTTTTATATAGTAAGTACCTGGTAGTAAAGCCCTTTGATGGTTTTATCAATCAGGGATTTGACTTTTTGGGGTTCAGGGAAAAATGGGTGAAGTATGTCAACGTGACCCTTCGATCACCCCCAGCGAGATGGTAGCCTGTTTTTTGGGGTTTCGCACCAAGGAGGACCGTCTGCGTGCAATATGTAACATTCCTGGGGCTAAATTTTTCATGTCTCCTCAAAAAACCCCTCAATCAGTGTAAGGGAATTGTCTTTCCCAAACCCTGATGAGGTATTCTGGGGGAAAAAACTGTTAGAGGAATTAGAGTTTTTTAATGTAGTGGCGTAAAACGTTTTAGAAGAAAGTTGAGGGTTTTGGAAAGTCGACCCCAGCTCTTTTTAATTTTAACACATTGTCCTTCCAGAATCAGTTAAGTTAGCAGGGTACCACCTCAAGGTAAAGCCTTTGTCCCCAAAACCCTATGCGGTGCTTCCCTCCCAAAGGTTATGGGCATGGACCAACTCTTGCCTTTTTTAAAGAAAAGGACAACCAAGAGTATGTTTTAAGTGGGGTACAAAGGTCTAAAGGGAGATGACAATGTCAGGTCCAATTGTGTTACCACGCAAAAAGCTCATGAAGCTTTTCAAAGCAATTAAAAGGTAAAAAATTTGAAAGGAAGTATTGGAAAATAAGGAGCAAGGAGTTTGATTGATTTTTAAAATTATCTGCCGCGTCAACAGCAAGGGTATTAGGGGCGAATCCCTTTGTTAACTAAAAAAAATTTAAAAAATTTTTAAAAATTTTAAAAATCTTCAAAAATATTTACAAATAATATAAATAGTTTAAAAACAAAGCATAAATATTAGTTAAGTGCAAAAAATTATTGCTAAACATTATGCTTTTAAAAAAATTTTATTGAAAATATTAGTCTCCCTAAGGAAAATTTAAATAAGCCCTCTATTCACAATTTTCCCCAATCGTTTTTCATGATAGGGGGGAGACAAGTACAACGTTTTGGTCTGAGAATGTTGAAACCTTTCCCACTGTGCATCGTTAAGGCCTTGGCATCCTTCACAAAGTGCTTCTTTTTTACCCATCTTTTTGGGCCCATGACAGTTTGGGGCCCCATTCTTAGTTTTGTTAAAAAAACTTCCACTTTTCGGTTGGGAGGATGTAGTCCCCCCAACTGCCAAAGGCATCTCTAAGTCTGCATTTTGTTTCGGAGGTATGCCTCCATTTTTCCCTCCATTTATCACGAAACAACTTCTGATGCGGTTTCAGGTCGGTGGTGGGAGGGGGGAAAAACGACATAAAAAGGCTAGGGGCAGGTTTTGCCTTCTGATCACCGCTCATTCCCACTGATACCAAAAGGCGGCCCCCCAACATGAGTTATTTTTTTTAGTGTTGACTCAGTGAAAACCCAAAATTTGAACCCCCTCACTAATGGATGTGTGATTTTAAGCTTTTGATTGCTTGAAAGGGCACTCAGAATCACAATTTTCAAACGAATGGTTCGAAGATCTCTAGTCATTTTTAATGCTGAAAGGAGGCAGTAACCCTGCAGGAAGACGGGCTGCTAGAGAAAGACGCCAGTGCAATTTTCCTTTTCTGCTCACTGCTGCAAAACCCACGCCATTTTCAGATTGAACCAGTATAAATGCATCTGACCCGGTTTTTAGAAAGTGCTGAAAATTTTTCTCTCGGATTTCGCTTCGGATCTCTCCCCTTTCCCAATTCACTAAATCTAGTCAATTTGATTAGTCCAAGGGGGAAAAATTGGGGGAATTTCCAACAGCCAGAACCTTAGTGAGACTCAAATTAAAGATCTTCCAAAAGTTTCCTCTTCCCTACCATAGGATCGGCTTTTTAAAGGGGGGTTTAAAAACCCAAATCTGGATGTAGGAGACCGGGAACCTTTTGTGTTCGTGTAGAAAATCGGGTTCAGTTTTCTCGGGTAATGAAAGAGGGGTTTTCCACTCTCAGCTAGGGGGACTCCACAGGTGAAGACCTAAAAACCCCCAGTACAGATTTGAGAGCTTCATTAGAACCGAGTCTAAAATCCGTAAAAAGGGGGGATTTGCAGTGAAAGCTTCACACCCATGATAAAGTTTTACTCGAATAAGCGCCGGGTAAAGCCGTATAGCTTTTGTGGGTCTGCACCCCAAGATAGATGTGAAAAAACCCCGAAAAATACTAAGTGTTTTGGGCCCTTTATTTCAATTTTTGATGTGAGGCACCCAGAAACCCTTTGAGTCAAAAAAGACCCAAGTACTTCACCTCTTGGAAAAAATTGCAGTGGGTTGTCCTAAAAGAGGGAAGGATGGAATTTTCCTCTTTTTGGGGAAAATTTATACCCAGGTCTTGCTTGGGGAAAATTTTAAACCCCCATGATATGTTGTCCCTGTAAAAACCTGATTTATTGCGCCTGCAGTGCCCTTTGCCACCCTGTAAGCTTCCCCTGAGCTTTACAGGAAAAAGTCATCCAATACAGATACAGAGACAAGCTTGGAACAGCCTTTACAATGTCATTTATAGAAAGGGGAAACAGGGTCACACTTAAGACACCCCCTTGTGGGCCCCCTTCCAGCTGATCTTCCAGATTAAGAAACTGTTTCCCACCCAAACTCTAAATTTCCTGTTAGAAGGAAGCTTTGTATAAAGGTGGGAAGCCCCTCTTAGCCAATGCATACAACTCTTGAGTATCCCGCTTCCAAGTAGTATCATAACCCTTTTTTCAAGGTCAAAGAAGATGCTATCATGGACGCGCTGTGCGAAGAATTCTGTATAGCAGTTTTCCACCCTTACAAGTGCATCGTGGTCGTCTCAATCTTCAAAACCCCTATTGATTGGATCAGCACTTTTTTCCTTTTTAGATCCTGTCAACCGAAGTTTACCATTTTCTCCATCACTTGCAGATGCGTGGTGGGGAAAGGGGGTCATAATTTCCTGGGTGGAAGCATCCTTGCCGGGTTTTGGGGAAAGGGAAGTTTATAGACTCTTTCCTTGGAGGCACTGTACCTCCCTATATATCCTTTTGAATGGGCCCAAAGAACTTCGGGGGCTCTCTGGTAAGTAAATATCATTTGGTATGGAATATCGTCCTTCCGGGCGTTTAGGGCGAGGCAAAGCGAGTCCATCCCCTTTGCTCAAAAATGGAAGTTTTATGGAAGTTCTGCTGCAGTCCTACTGAAGAACGACACTGGTGTTTTTCCCTGTTCAGCCCGAAGAGTGGAGAACGGGCAGTGTAAATGCTCCAGAGGAGATCTCTCCCATGGTTTTTAGCTAGCTCTTTAGCAAATCTTTTTATTGGATGATTTTTGCATCAATCTTCAAAGCGGTGGTAAAGGATGTGCTTTTTTCAGCGACTTAGCCCCTTTGCCCCATACCCATGCTAAGGGGGTCCCGAGTTAATAAAGGAGACTTACGTCTCCATACGTCCGTCTGGCCTCCTTTAGACTCCCCCGGGCTTGGCTCGGGTCTTTTTGTAATGGATCAAGGTTACATCACGGGGCGTCGTTTCAACTGCCTTAATGCAGCTTTTTCTTGCTCTGCAGCTTTGGCATTCATCAGACCCCAGGGTCCCGGGGTCGACGGAATCCCCCGCTACTTTTGGGGAATGGATGCTTCTGCTGCAGGTGAATTCGTGATGTGAAGTGTTTAAACAGCATTTTAAACACATGGAAATCATTCACAGATCCAGCAATACTGCAGTTGATTAAAAAGATTCCGTCCGCTGTTCAATCGCCATCTCTGCCCCCAAATTGGCGGGAATACCTTTCACCTCCCCCAAAAGTTTTGGGAAAAAGGGGTCGCTTCCAGAAGTTTTCCCCATAACGCCAAAGTGAAATTCATCTGTAAATAGGTGAGACAATTGACAGGTCTATAGGGGAGAATGTCCCATTTTAAATTTTGGAAATGGGGGAGTGTCCTTTCAATAAAACGCATCTACTTTGGGAAAGGACCCCAAAGGCCCCTTCCCTCAGGGTTGCACAAAGTTCTCCCCAGAGGTGATGCCGCCCATTAAAAACTCCCAAGAGTAGAAATGGATGTGGCAACTGCCCAAGTAGACTTCCAAATCATTTATTTTGAGATTATGTGGAGGAAGGAGATAGATGAAACAGTGTAAGGTCGGTAAGCTATTCTCACACCCTTTCACCGCATGTTGTCGCAGGTGGAGGCCTGGAAGGGAAATCTGACGTCCCCATTACTGCACTCTTCCAGAGGTCCTTGTCAAAACCCATAATGGGCTTGAATTTGGAATCCTTGGGGAAATCGGTGATTTTCCCTGATCTATCTTTGTAGGCTAACAATGGGTTAATGAAGTTCAGATTTTTGCAGTTCTCCCATTTTGCATGAATTCCCGACAGTTCCTTTGGTTTGGGGTATCCAGTTCTTTAAATTTTTTTTCTAAGGTGTTGGCAGCCCCCTGGGGTAAAGGTTTTCCCCAAAAAAAACCTTTGGGTGCCCCTTTTCCCGGGATCTTGGGAGAGTTTTTTTGAGGGTTTTTTTCCCCGGGGGAACTATTTTCCCGGGCTTCCTTTTGACAGGCTCAGGTTTCTTTGCCTGGACAAAGAAGGCCCTGAGCCTTTGCTTCAGGGGCATTCGCCTAGCAGCAGAGGCCCTGTGGAGTGGTGGCAGCTGGAGCTGTCACTGTTGAGCCCCCTGGAGCCCTTCCTGACGGCCCCAAAAACCCCCACCTTGAAATGATTTTTTAAAAAACAAAACTCAGGTTTCCCTTTGCCTGGGCAAAGGACAAACCCGACCCTTTTTGGTTTCAGGGGCATTCTGCCTACAGCAGGGGCCCCTGTGGATATGGGGCCCCTTGGGGTTCCCCTTTGGGGGCCTCGGAGCCTCCCCTGATGGCTCCAAAGACCTTACTTTGGGAGGGGAGTCTCTTCAATAGACCCCCACCCCCTACTCGTTTCTGGGGGAAATTTCACCAGAGGCAGTTTCAGAATTGGGGACTGAGGTTTAAAAGAAGTGGAAGAGTGTGTGGTGAAGAAGCATTGGAAGGAAAGGGTTGGGGGGAAAGGGAGGGGGGGGCCAGAAACCGAAGAAAAGGTTTTTTACCTGGCCGTGAAAACAGCCCAACGGGCACTCGTTTTCCCTCGGAAAACTAACTTTCCCTTGCTCCTTATTATATATTTCTTTCTCAAATTTGTAATTTTACCTGCTTTGAAGAAGCTCATGAGCTTCTTTGCATGAAAAACACATTTTGGGGACTGGACAGTTTTCATCTCCTTGAGATGTCGTACCACATTTAAACCATATTCTGGTTGTCCTTTTCCTTAAACGGCAAGAGTTGGCCCATCCCCAAACCCGGCAGTGGAAGCACCGCTAGGGTTGGGTAATAGGGTTTTACCTTGAGGTGGACCATCCCCTTAACTGATTCGGGAAAGGACCAACGTATTAAAGTTAAAAGGGGAGAGGGTTTTAACTGTTCCAAACCGTCAACTTTTTCTTAAAATTTTTTACTCCCATACATTAAAATTCTTATTTTTTCCCTCTAACGTTTCTCCTCGAATCCCTCATCAGTCCGGGAAAAGAAAATCCCTTACACGTGGGGGTTTTTGGAGGAAACTGAAACTTTACCCCCGGGAAATGTCCATACGCCGCGGGACGGTCCTCTCGTCTGGGACGAAACCTCAACTTTTAGGCTACTCTCGCTGGGGGGTGAGCGAGGATCCGTTGACATATTTTAAACAATTTTTTGATGTACTTCGAAAATATCAAGATCCATGATTGATACCCTTCAATGGTCTTCCACTATGGGACTTTTCATTGAAATGTTTTTATTTTACCAGGGAAGATTTCCTTAGTGGGTTTAGGAGGACTTTTCCCTTCTTTCCTGGTTTGGGAGCCCGGGAACCATTAGATTTTTTTCCCATTCTTGCCCTTGAAACTGGAAAGGTTCCAAATGAAATAGTGATGTTCCAGAGGGAAAAGGTCGGGGGATTGGTAGGGGTCAGGGGGAAAAGCTAGTCTTTTTAAATTTTTAGATCATACAAAAAGGAATTCTTCATTTCCTCACCCCCCCCCACCATGGAGTCCAACAAGGGGGGAAAAACTATAGTTGGGGGCTAAAAAACTCCCAACAGCCACAGGGGTAATGAGGAAATATACGCATCCACTAACAGTACTTGGCAGTCGCGGGGGGCCCATGGCTACGACTAAAATACCGCTTGACCCTAGCCATATTTGACCAGGGTTGACTTGACCCGGGGCCCTTTATCAAACCCCCCGTTAACCAGAAAAAGGACCCCAAAAAGGGTGTGTTTCTACTGCAGGGGGCAGCGTGCAGCATCGCCAACCTCCAGGATCCGTCCCTTTGGTAATACGGGGGTGCACCACGGCAAACACACGTGGGAGGTTCTCCCTGGCCAAGATGGAATGAAAAAGGGGGGGGTGCCCATCCCCTCCATAGGCCTTGGGGCACCCGGAAGCCCTTTGTCCATCCCTCACTGGTGACCCCCCCAGTTTGGGTCGCCCTCTGTTCCGGCACCCCAGATCATTGGGGCCCCAACCCCCCACCCCGGCAAGGCGGCTTCCATTAGGGGGAAAAAGGAAAGTTAGTTTTCCAGAGGGAAAGCGACGTGCCCCTATGCTGTTTGACAGCCGGTGGTCCTTTTCTTCGGTTCAGCCCATCCTCCTTCCACCAAAACCCCTTTCCCCCCAACTTTTACAGCACAACACTGCCATTCCTTAAAAATCATCCCAAAATTCTGACATGCCCCCGGTGAGTTGTTTCCCCCAGAAACGGAAAAGGAGTGGGGGTCTATTGGGAGACCCTCCCCCCAAAATAAAGGGCTTTGGGGCCCTCAGGGAAGGCTCCAGAGGCCCAACGGTGACGCTCCAGCTGCCACCCCATCCACGGAGCATCTGCTGTAGGCAGAATGCTCTGAATAAAGGCTCGGCAGCCCTTTCCCCGGCAAAGGAATCCCGAACCGTCCCAAAGACTCCAGCTGCAACAAAAAACCACAGGGGCCCCCGCTGTAGACAGAAAAGCCCTGAAGCAAAGGCCCGGCCGTCCTTTTCCTAGGCAAAGAAAATCCCGAACCTGTCCCAAGGGAAACTGTGGAAACTAGTTCCCCATAAAAAAACCATTAAAAAGGGCTCCCCGGATCCGGAAAAAGGGCAGCCCAAAGGGTTTTAGGCAAAAACCCTTTACCCAGGTGTGCCCAAAAACCTTTGAAGAAATAATCTAAAAACTGGATACCCTAACCAAAGGAACTTCAAAGGGAAATTATGCAAAAAGGGAAAAAAATGAACTCGAAGGGGTTTTGGGAACCCAGTTTTGTATGTACAAAAGATTTGGGCCAGGGAAAAAAGTCCCCTTTTCCGAGAGGATTTCAAGTTCAAGCCCATTATGAACCTTTGACAAGGACTCAGGAGGGGGTAGCGAATGGTACGTCTGAATTCCCTTCCAGGCCCCCACCTGCAGACAAAAACTGCAGGTGAAGGCTGTAGAAAAGTTGACACACCTTACCCTGTTGCATCCATTTCCTTCCCCCATAAATTTAACATAAATGATTTGGAAGATTACTTGGGCAGTTGCCACCCATTTCTATCTTGGGAATTTCAAAAGGTCGGTCACCTCTGGGGGGACACTTTGTGCAACCCCCGAGGGAAGGGCCCGGGTCCTTGTTTTAAGAGAGATGCGTTTTACTGAACAGGACACTCCCACACATTTCCAAATTAAAAATGGGACATTCTCCAATATAAAACCATCAATAGGTTCACCGATTCACAGTTGAATTCACTTTGGCGGTCTGGAAAAACTTACATGGAAACGACCATTTTAATAATTTTTGGGGGAGGTGAATGGTATTCCGTCAATGGGGTGAGAGATGGCGACTTGAACATCAACTGAATCTTTTTTGATCAACTGCAGTATTGCAAAGGGTCTGTTAATGATTTTCCAGTGTGTTCAAGATGCTGTTATCACTTACATCACGAATTCACCTTGCAGCAGAAGCATCCATTTCCAAAAAATAGCGGACAGTACCGTCGACCTCCGACCTGGTGGTCTGATGAATGCCAAAAAACGCGAGCAAGGAAAGTGCATTAAAGGGAGTTGAAAAGCGCCCCCGCATTGTAACCTTGATCATTACAAAAAACCCCCCAAGGCCCGGCCGTGCTAAAGGAGGCTGAGGACGTCGTGGAGACGTATGTCTCCTCGATAAAATCTGGGACCCCCTTTGCGGGTGTGGGACAAGGTGCGTAAGATTGCTGGAAAGAGCACATCCAATCAAAACCCGCTCTGAAGATAGATGGCATAAACTCAAAGACAAAAAAAATATTTCTAATGAGCTAGCTAAAACCATGGCAGATATCTCCCTGGAGCATTACATGCCGGTTTTTCCCTCTTGTGCTGAACAGGACAACACCCAGCGTTCTTTAGGGAATGCAGCAGAATTCCATACAACTTGCCATTTTTGCGCAAGGAGAGGCTCTGCTTTCGCTCTGCCAAGACGCCCCCGGAAGTGAGATATTTCCTTCAAATGATATCTCATTACCGGGGAGTTCCCAGAAGTTCTGTTGGACTTTTTCAATAGGATCTATAGGGAGGGGACAGTGCCCCCACTGGAAAGAGGGAAATCATCCCGTTTCCTAAACCTGGCAAAAATCTTCCCCACCCGGAAATTAAGACCAAATTTTTCTCACCAGCTGCATCTGCAAGCTGATGGGAAAAATGGAAAATTCAGGTTTACAGGCGCTAGAAAAAAAAACGTGCGACCCCTTCAAAATTTGGGTTAGAAAATTGAGATCGACCCCAGATGCACTTTTGAGGATGGGAAACTGCTATAAGAATTCCCTTTGCACAGCGCGTCACAGTTTGCAGTTTCTTTGACCTTTAAAAAAGGTTATGATACACTTTGGGAAAGGCTACTCATGAAGTGTTGACATTTGGTTTAAGAGGAGCATTACCTACCTTCATTTCAAAGCTTCCTTGAAAAAGGAAATTTAGATTTTGGGGGGAAACGTTTCTCTAACCTGGAAAAACCAGCTGGAAGGGGTCCCACAAGGGAGGTCTTAAAAGGGGACCTGTTTTCCCTTGCTATAAATGACATTATAAAGGTTGTTCCAAGGCTGTCTCATGTAAACTGTATGTGGAGACTTTACACTGTCTGCTCAGGAGGAAGTTTTCGGAGGAAGACGCATGCAGACTGCAAAAAATCAGGTTGTACAGTGGGCAACATATCATGGGTTCAAATTTTTTCAAAACAAGACCAGGCTGTAATTTCCAAAAAAGAGGAAAGTTCCATCCTTCCCTTATTTAGGAGCAAACCCCCCGCAATTTGTCCAAGGGTGAATACTTTGGGGCTAATTTTTGACTAAAAATTAAAGGGTGCCCCACATCAAACAGTTAAAAGTGAAAGGGACAAAAACTTAATTTTGGGGGGTTCTTTCACATTTATCTTGGGGTGCAGACCGCCCAAAAAGCTTCACGGCTTTACCGACACTTTTTCGTAGTAAGTTGACTATGGATGTAAGCTTTTATCGCTCTCCCACGTTTTCCCCGGATGTTGGACTCGGGTTTATAAAAGAGCTCTCAGAATCTGTACTGGGGCCTTTCAGGTCTTACCTGGGAGTCCCGTAGCTGGGTGGGAACCACCTCTTTCATTACACCGGGGCTCATGCCCCGATTACTATACGAGACTACAAAGGATTTCCCGGGGTCTCCTACATCCCAAATTTGGTTTTTTAACCCCCTTGAGGATAGCCGATCCTTTGGGAGGGGAATGAGGAATCTTTTAGAAAAACTTAATTTAAATCTCACTAATTTTTGGCTGTTTGGGGAAATTTCCCCAAATTCCCCCCTTGGATAATAAGCGAGCTGGGTTTGGTGGAATGGGAAAAGGGGAGAGATTGAAGCAGAAGCAGAGAGAAATTTTTTAGCACATTTTTTAAGTACCAGGATCGGACGCAATTATACAGATGGGCGAAAACTCAAATGGTGTGGGCTTTGCACAGTGAGCAGAAGGAAAACTGCATCTGGCAGTTTTTCTCTAGCAGCCCCCCCCCCACTTCATGCAGAGTTACATGCCATTTTTCAGGTTTTGATGCTAAGATCTTATGACCCTTTTTGTGATATATTGTGACTCTCGTAGTGCCTTGCAACAATCAGAGCTTAAAAATCAACATCCCGAGTGAGGGGGGTTTAAGATTGGTTGCACGATGCAAACGTAAAAAGAAACTCTGTGTTTGGGTGCCCCCGCTGTTGGGTCATGGGAAAGAGCGGGATCAGGAGGCTAAGGCGCGCCGCCAGCCTTGTGATGCTCGTTTTCCTCTCCAACACCCCACCTGAAACCCGCATCAGGAGTTTCTTCGCGAAAATGGAAGGAACAATGGAGGATATCTCCAGAAATAAACTGCGAGAGATTTGAGATACCTTGGGAGTTGGGGACTAGCATCCATCCCAACCAAAAATGGAAGTTGATTAAAAAGGTAAGAATCGGACACACAAGACTGACTCAGGGCCCATGATGGCTAAAATCAGGGACTTTTTGAGGGGTGCCCAAAAGCCCTTAACAAACGACATGTAGTGGAAAGATGTGCAACATTCTCAACCAAAGAGTATGTACTTGTCTCCCCCCAAAACACGAAGAATGTATTGGGGAGGATTTTTTGAATAAAAGGGCTTTTGTTTCCTTAGGAGACTAATATATTTAATAAAAATTTTAAATTGCAAATGTTTATGCAAAAATTTTATCACTTAAGATAATATCTATGCTTTGATTTTTTTAATTTTTTATTGTTATTTTTAAGAAATCTATTGATAGATTTTTTTAAAATTTTTAAAAATTTTTAAAATTTCGTTAAGAAGGTATTCCCGCTAATGACCTTGCGTGACGCGGGGATTTTTTAAAAAACAATCAATCCTCCCCCCAACAAGGTTAGGATGGGGATTTCCAACTGAAGAGTGGGGAAAAAAGCAGGAAGTGAATTCCCCCGCTGAACTTTAAAGGTGGGGGTGAAAACCCATGGTTAGGGGTTGCATACAGTCTTGACGCCCTTGGCAGTTGGTACCATTCCCCCCGACCTGTTAGGGGAGGTCATCCTTTCTGGGAAGGGGGAAAAAGGGGTCGTTGGGGCGTAGCAACTACCCTAGCATTTTCACTGCTCAGATGCCATCAAAGTTTTCACCCACTTCTTTTGAAACGGATCGTGACCCTCTATAAGGCATCAGAGATGGAGGTCTGGATTCACTCCTGGCGTCCCCAATAGACCGAATACTAGCACTTGAGTAATTGTGGAACGCCGTTGTGGTTTTGGGCGGGATTGCTTGCAGCCCACATCGACCTCAAGAAGGATTTGGTGGTGCATCGAGAATCGCTATGGAAATCCCGAGACTCAGGAAAATTTAAGCAGATCATTGGGTAATAACAAGCCCTTTTACCCGGGACGGAAGTCTGTAAAGTGTGGGGGGTTCGTCAAACTTCCTCCCCGTTAATTCAGGGGTGAGGCTAGGTGTGTCCTTTACCAACTTTTTTTTAAATTTTTATGGGCTGGATAATGGGAGGGGTTTGCCCAAAATCAGTGTGGAGCAACACGGGAAAATCAAGGGCTCAGACCTTACTTTGGATGATGTTTTTTTCCTATCTGAGTCCATGGCATCATGGTGGGGCTTTAATGTTTTAGAAAGAGGCAAAACCCTTAGGCCCAGAGGCTCCTGGACCCAAAACCCAAGATCTGTTAGGGGAACCCCTTCGTCGATCCTGCTTGCCAGGACATTTAAGTCCGGAGTTTTACATACCAACCCATTCTCGGGCTGTCAACCAAAAGCAGTAGATTTATTGGGCTGGCAACAGTGTCAAACTTGATCAACAAGGCATTTGGGGATTCAGTACCTTGTAGAAAGGGCCCAAACTATAGATCTTCAAGGCCTCGATACTGCCAGTTTTTCCCTATGGAAGCGAAACCTGGATGCTATCTAGTGCCTCAAAGTTTTGTCTTTATGCCTTTTGTAACAAGTCTCTTCGCGGGTCATGGGGGCAGTTGAGGACCACGTGGCCAACCAATGGCTAACCGTGAGACTGGCATGAGACCTATTACTTTCATAATCCGGGGTCGCCAAATCGGTTGTATGGGCACCTAGCTCGTTTCCCGTGGATGACCCTGCCATCAGGTTGTCCTTTTCGAGACAAACCCTGGGTTGGAGGAGGCCTGTGGGACGACCCAGGGATCATGGCTTGGGGAGCCGACGAGACCTGTCGCGGGGGAATTTGAGATGGGCCGAGGGCCTGCCTGGAGATTCGCCATGAGGGACCCTTTTGGTTGGGAAACCGCGGGATGGGCAGCGCCCCCGTCGGGTTACCCCCTTTTTGATTTTATTATATATATATATATATAATTTTATATTATTATATATATTATTTTATATATATTTATTTATTTTTTTATTTTTTAAATTTTTCCCTTTTTTTATAAAAAAAATTATTTAATATATATATAATTTTATATATAATTTTTTTATTTTTTTATTAACTATTTTTAAAAAAATTTTTATATATATAATATATATATATATTTTATTTATTTATTT
>NC_051392.1:26921921-26928838 GCF_015228065.2 Penaeus monodon | reverse complement strand
ACACATATATATGTATATACTATTTTCTAATCTATATATATATTATTATAATATTAATATTATATATATATATTAAAATTACAAAAAACATGTTATATATATATATTATATATTATATATTATATAATATATATATATTAAACACAAAAACCACCACACACACACACAACACCCCACCCCACACACACACATATCTATCTATCTATCTATCTACTATATATATATATATTAAAAATTATATAAAATTATATTATATATTTTTTTTTTTTTTTTTTATGAATGATATACCATAAAACACAACACACACACACCACACCCCACACACACACAAAAACACACACCACCAAAACACACACACACATATATTTTAATTTTTTATATATATATATAAAAATATTTATATATATATACATACATACACACATCATATATATACATACATACACACATACATATTTACACTATATTATTATATAATTATATATAATTAATATATATATTATATATATTGGGTGTGTGTTTGTGTTTTTGTGTGTGTGTTGTGTGTGTGGTGTTGTGTGGTTGTTTTGTGTGTGTTTTGGGGGGTGTATTGTGTGTGTGTTGTGTGTATGCGTGGGTGTGTATGGTTGTGTTGTGTGTGTTGAATGAATGTATATATATATAAAAATATTATTATATATATATATATTTTATATATATATATATATATATATATTATATATTATATTACCACACATTACACAACACACATACACACACACCACACCAACACACACGCACATTAATTATAATATATAAAATATTTTTAATTAATTAATTATAAAATAATTTTTTTAAAAATATACATCTATATTTTAAATATATAATATATTTATTAAAATATTACATAGATTAAATATATATATATATATATTTTAATATTAATATTATTTTATATAATATATATATATATATACATATATACACACACAACACACACACACCACACACACACATATGTTGTATATATAATAAATATCAATATATATAATATATATATATATAAAATTTATATATATAAATATATTATATTTATATAAAAATATATATATATACACATAAATGTTGTGTAAAATTATATATATATATTATTATTTATATATATATATTTTATATATATACACCACACACACACACACACATATATATATATATTAATAAAAATATAATAATATATATAATATATTATTATATTACATACTACACACATACATTTATACATACATACCACATACAATATATACACTATATATAATATATATATATATTATATATTTTTTAAATATTATATTATAAAATTATTATATTTGTTGTGTGGGGGTTTTGTGTGGTGTGTGTGTGTGTGGGGGGTGTGTGTTTTGGGGTGTGTGGTTGTGTGTGGGTATGTGGTGTTGGTTGGGGGTATCGGGGGTGTTTTTGGTGTGTGTGTGTGTGTGTTGAATAAATGATAATTAAAAACATATATTTTATATATTTTATTTTAATATATATTATATATATATTATATATGTATATATACACCCACTATACACACACACACATACACACACACACAAACACCACAACGCCATCAAATTTTATATATATTTATATATATATATATATATATATATTTTAAAATTTTATAAAATTTATATATAAAATATATATAAAATTATATATATATATATAATATATTTTAAAAATTAAAACATGATATAAATTTATATATATATATATAAAATATATATATATATATATATATATAAAAAATATATTTAATATATATATATATACTATTACACACACACACACCACCACACACACAACACACAATGTGTTATATAAAATAAATATACTAATATATTATATATATAATATATATATAACATATAAATATATATTATTTTTATATATTATATATAATTATATAATATATAATATATATTATATATTAATGTCAAAAATACGTACAATCCGGATGTCCCTTTAAACCCCTCCGTCCAAGCACGCCCCTTCCCCCTTGGGGCAGGACCAGATGCACCCCGGCTTTCTCTTTTCGCACGGAACAAACACCGTCCTCGAAGGGAACCCCCGCATAAAGGCACGCCCGAAAGGCAAGCCCACACACGGGGAAACACAGCAACCCCCCAAGCCACACAGGGCCAGCTCCACCCCCCCTCGTCCTCCATCGGGACACGGGGGTCTTTTGGGGGGGTCTCATTTTCTGTCGTAAAGAATAAACCAGCAAGCTAACCCCTTTTCCCTCACCCACCCAAAGTCCATCTCTCGTTCGCCCCATCTTGACCCCGTGCCCCAAACTCTCGTGTCACTCATTTTTTCCTGGTGGCTTACGTGGCCCTCGCTTACATCTGGCAAGTGTGCCCCCAACTCACGGCCCTTCATCGGGCGACGCGGTGGCCTTTTCGCTACATCTGAGGCAGGGGTGTTAAAGAACCTAAAACCCCGAGCATTTCGCCTACCCCCTCGCTCCCGCCGACGCCTGTTGCCGCCCACACGATCCCTCCCCGCCTCTTTAACGCCCAGCCATCGCTCCCAAACCCCTTTTCGATCACGCCACCCCACCATGTCTTCCTACTACTTCGGCACCACTCACGCCTGTGCTCCCCTCCTGACGAAGTCGCTGAAGATGTATCCCCACTCTACGCCGCCCACCCCCAAATCCGGCTCACCCCCTCGCAATTCTTCGCGAACCCCGTCAACACCCCAGGTGTGTGTGGTGTTTTTGTTGTATGCATTTTGTTGTAGTATATTGGGATATATTATATATATATATTAATATATAATTTCTATATATTACATTATATATATATTATTATATTATATATTATATATATATATATATATATATTTTAATTATATAATATATATTATTATATATGGCGTGTGTGTGACTTGCACTCACGTGATTAAAAGAAACCTGAATGTACAAAGGAAAATAAAAAATTTTCGAGATGGCAACAATGCTTTAAAAATACGCTTTAAAATACAAAATCACAATTATATACCACAAAACATTTTTTATTCTATTTCCCATAAGCTTAAATTACACATTATTTATGTGTTTCATTTTTATAAATATATTGTATGTATATACCCCTCTACATGCATCATCATATATATATAATAATATAAATATTTTATATATATATAATATATATTATATAAATTATAAATATATATCATCCACACAAAAACCACCACACACACACACACACACACACACCGCACAAACAAAACCAAAACACACACACACACACACACACACAAACCACACACACCCACACAACAAACACACACCACACAAAAACACACATTATATATATTTTATAGATATTATATATATATATTAATATAAAATATATATATATATATATATATATTTTGCTTACCACAAGACATAATATACAATGCATAAACAATAAAAAATAACTATACTTTATATATATTTTTATATATAAATAAACCATTCATATGCGTATACATATACTTTTTTTAAAATTTATTTTATAAAAATTAAAATTTTTAAAATTATATAATATAATATATTATATATTTTAAAAAATTATTATTTAGTATATATAAAAATATTATATATATATTAATATAATTATATAATATTTTTAAAAATATATATATTATATATATTTATAATTATATATATATTATTTATAATATTTAAAAATTTTTTAAATTATAATATATATTTTATTTTATATATATATTTAAAATTAATAATATATTTTATATATATATATATATATATTTATTATATATATTGTATATATATATTATATTATATATATAATATTATATATATATATATATATTATATGATTCCGCTGGCTAAATGAGTCCGCTATTTTCTGCAGCCGTACTGGCGTAAACTTTGTTAAAAAGTCGATACTCTTATTGTTGCAGAAACTCCTGGATCTTGCATCACCATGACCTGTAATAGTCCTTCCGGGGTCAACAGGAGGGGTTGTTTTGCACTGCTTGTGAGATTCGGGTGGCATGCCGTCAACCCCCATTTTTTTTTTTTTTCTCAGAGATAGACTGACGAAAACCTTTGCTCAACTCCTCTATTTGGGGTTACTCATCCAGTTCGTACATAGTTGGCAGGCTATCATGGCATCAGGGCGAGGCGAGACAATATTTTTTGGGGAGTAGAGCTCCCCCCGCCTCCCATCTGCTTCTCCTGTCGTGATCACCTCCCACTTGCAGATTTCAGAGGTGCTGTTTTGTTTGAAGGGTCCAAGGGCTTTCTTGATGCCATCGTATATCTTTTTTGAGGTTGTCTGTGAGTGCTGCGGTCTGTTTTCTTCCTAGCGCCCCAGTTTCATTAAACAAAACACCGCGGTCTTTTAACTTTGACCCTTGCTGATCTAAAGATTCCTCTCTTTTGGCTACGTTTTTACTCAAAAAGGGCACCCTTTGGCATGATGACGGGCTCATCTTGTAATTTGTTTTAAAATCAGTCATTTTTTTTTTGCTGCCTTCTTAAAAAGGGTGGCCAGGGCTGCATGGTAATTTGGTGTACGGGGTTTCCCATCTTTTGGTGCTGCTCATTTTCCTTGTCAAAGGTGTTTAAAACTGTTTTTCTGCGTCTGGAAAAGATGGAAATAGGGGGTACCTCTGCCTGTTTTATCTAATGGAACCTCTTGGACTGCATGCATTCTTACGCACACCGGGGAAACAGTCTCATTACTGTCTGCACTACTAAGGGGCACATGGAACATATTGATGGGGATGCTTACCAGATAAAGCCCCTGCTGATACCAATGCTTGGCCCGGGAATTTTTTCCAGGAGCCCTTGTGCTTTGGCTTACGTAAAGAAGTGTTGCTGATCACAGGTGGGGGAAAGGTGCAAAAACGGTGGCCATCGTTTTCATCTTTCCAACACCAAAACGTTAAAAGGGATAGGCCCAAGAGACCCTGTCAATCCCCCACTCTTGCATTGGTCACATGGGAAAAAAATCTGCCCCTTGCTTGGGTACGCTGATGTGGCTGACGGTTCTCGTAAAATTTCAACCTTGGTTTCAAAAGCAGAGAAAGTGTGGACCAGGGTTAGGGGGTCATCTGAAATTTTTAGGCAGAAGTAAGGATCCTGACCGCTGTTCCCTGGTTTTAACTTTTTTCAGCAATGTTTTTTTTAATTCCCATCTGGGCTCATCAGGTACATTCCCAGCTAGAAAAAAAAACGTGAGCCCCCTTCTCTCGATGGAACCCGAGTCTGCTGCCGTTTTTTCCGGAACTACAATGTCCACATTAAATCATTTCATCGCCCATTGAGAGGAAAATTTTTTTTCTTGCGTTGCTGATGTACGGGGAGTTTCTAATCCCCCAGTCAACATCGATGCTATTTCAGGGACCCGTTTAAAGCTGGACCTTTTTGTTTTTTTTGGGGTTGCCGGTGCATGTCTTTGCCCGGGTTTGACCTCTATTCCCGAACCCCCGCGAGGGAAAAAAACTGTGCGCACTAGCACTTTATTGGGAGGGCTGTCCAGCTTTGGGGGGGCGATACTGCCTTATGAGATCCTGGGGTCTCAGCCCGGTCGAGGGGGCCCTCGCGCTAGCGTTTTAAGAAAAATTGTTGCTTATAACTGGGAAATGCCACCGCTTTTTGTCGCGCTGTGCAGTGGTGTGGGACATTTTCCCGCACACACACACACACACCACACACCCCCACACACAACAAAACACACACAATGTATTATATATATTTTATATATATATATTATAATATATATATATTAATATATATAATTTTATATATATATATAAAAGGAAGTGCCCGTGGTGATATGTGTGTTTATTCTTAAACAAAATATATTTTAGAAAAAGAGAGAAAAACCCAAACCAAGAGAATAGAGAAAAAGTGATATAATAATAAATCTTCTCTGTGCGTTGAAAAGAAAAAAAATTGCATTGGAAAACCCGGGAAAAAAGGCATTTCACCAGCTCTGGGGGTCATTAGCTGGCGTGGACCTCCTGTTTTTATTGTTTTTTTTTAAAATATTTTATTTCAGAAAAAAATTGTTTTTCTTTGATTTCCACTCGATATCCACACAGTTCTATCCTTTTCACTTTACGGTTTGTGTCTGTTATATACTGTGTACTTCTATTGAAAAGCATCTCTCTCTCCCTCTCCCTTTTTATCTACTTTTGTATATTAAGTAGAAGTGTATATCTTCTCTCTTTCGCCCCAAACACACACACACAACCCCCACCAAAAACCCACCACACCACACACACCACACACCACACACACACACACACACACACACACACACACACCCAAACAACGCACACCAAAGCAGCACGCACGCACCGCGCACTTTCTTTACCTACTCACCCCTCCTCTTCCCTTTCTCCCAAAAAACGCACAAACACACACGTCGCAGGCACCCGGCGTATACTCTCGTCGCTCCCCCTCTAAAAGGGACCGGGTCAACCCTTTTTCTTGACAGATCTCACCTGTTCTGGAGGGGTAAAAAATTTAATTACGACCCTCAAGGGGGTGAGTGGGAAAGCCCCCGGGGGTGTGAGGGGAGGCCCGTGTGGAAGGCTCTTGAGGGCCCCGAGGCACTCGACCCAACTCTCGGCTGAGCCCCGGGCCCCAGGGGAGGGAGGGGGTGGGGGGCGTGTATCTGAGGGGTTGTGCAAGGGTGATTTTCATATGAATTTATTATTCAATTTTTCATCCATGTTATTTTTATTATTGGTTATATTGTGCACACATTATAATAGAAAAAAAAAAATGAATTTTCATTCCCCATGTCAGTTCCTTTGTGGAGAAAACTAAAATTCCAAAATTAATTATTGTAGTATCCCAAGAATATGAAGATTTTATTTAAACCGCAATGCTTTCGCACAAA
>NC_051392.1:26911921-26916921 GCF_015228065.2 Penaeus monodon | reverse complement strand
AATAAGAATAACAGCAACACTCATTGCAAGTACAGGAAAACATTGCAACATCTGTTACTGGCAAAAAAAAAAAAAATAAAAAAAAAAAAAAAAAAAAATAAATAGATTGGCCAGTAGATAGATAGAGCGTTATCATAATTAAATATTATTTTATTTATGAAAACGAATTAAAAGTAAGAGAAAAGATGGCACTGCCTCTGACTCCCTAAACTTCGTTTTTTTGGGAAAAGGTCTGGATTCTCGAGCGCCCTTAGCATCTCTAAGTTGATAATTTCCCCCTTTACTCATTATTTTTTTCTCGGGTGGTTACGAGAAAAAAAGGTTTATCGTTTTGAAAAAGGTGGTTTTTATTATCACCCCTCATCGCTATCTTAATTGCATTTTTTCGTTTTTTTTTTTGTTTTGTTTCGTTTTTCTGCGATTATGATAGGTTAGTCATTATGGCAGTCAGTATGATTACAGTTTTTTTTTGTGCTGAAAGCATTGCAGTGTTGAATAAAATCATTCATATTCTTGGATACGTACAATAATTGATATTGGAATTTTTAGTTTTCTCCACGAAGGAACTGACATGAGGAATGTAAATTCATTTTTTTTTTTTCTATTTTTAATGTGTGCACAATATCATACCTAATAATAATCAATAAACATGGATGTAAATTGCAATAATAAATTCAATATGAAAATACATCCTTGCACAACCCTCAGATACACGCACCCCACCCCCTCCCTCCCCTGGCGGCCCGTGGCTCAGCCGAGAGTTGGTCGAGTGCCTCTCGTGGCCTCAAGAGCCTCTCACACAGGCCTCCCCCTCACACCGCCGGGGGCTTTGCCACTCACGCCCTTGAGGGTCGTAATTAAATTGTTACGCCTCCAGAACAGGTGAGATCTGTCAAGATAATGGTTGATCCTGGTACCTTTTAGAGGAGGAGCGACGAGAGTATACGCCGGGTGCCTGCGATCGTGTGTGTTTGTGCGCGTTTGTGGAGAATGAGGAAGATGGATGGGTGAGTAGGTAAAGATAAGTGCGCGCGTGCGTGCGTGCGTGCGTTGGTGTGCGTGTGTTGTGTGTGTGTGTGTGTGTGTGTGTGTGTGTGTGTGTGTGTGTGTGTGTGTGTGTGTGTGTGTGTGTGTGTGTGTGTGTGTGTGTTTGTGGCAGAAAGAGAGAATATATACAAATCTATATATATATAAAATACAGATAGATAGAAAGAGAGAGGGAGAGAGAGATAGCGTTTCATGCATAGAAGTACACAGTATATAACAGACACAAACACGTGAAGTGACAAATGGATAGAACTGTGTGTGATATCGAGTGGTAAATCAAAGAAAAAACAAGTTTTTCTGAAATAAAATATTTTTGAAAAAACAATGAAAACAGGAGGTCTCACGCCAGCTAATGACACCCAGAGCTGGTGAAATGCCTCTTGTTCCGGGGCTTTCCAATGCAATCCTTTTTTCTAGTTCAATCTGACACAGAGATCAGATTATATTATTATATCACATTTTCTCTATTCTCTTGGCTCTGGTTTTGCTCTCAGTTTTCCTCAATATATTTTGTTTAAGACATAAACACACATATACACACACGTGCGCACTTCCATTTATATATATATATATATATATATATATATATATATATATATATATATATATATATATATAAAATATATATATATATATATACATATGTGTGTGTGTGTGTGTGTGTGTGTGTGTGTGTGTGTGTGTGTGTGTGTGTGCAGGTGAAATGTCTCACACCACTGCACAGCGTCGACACAACACGTCGAGTGGCAGTTACCAGTTATAAGCAACAATCTTTCTTAAAACGCGTAGCGCGAGGGGCCACCCTCGACCGTGGCTGAGATCCCAGGATCTCATAAGGCAGCTATCGCCCGCCTCAAGCTGGACAGCCCCCTGCCAATAAAGTGCTAGTGCGTCACAGTTTGCTTTCCTCGCAGGGTGTTCGGGAATCAGAGGTCAAACCCGAGGCTGAAGCACATGCACCAGGCAACTCCAAAAGAAACAAAAAGAGTCCAGCTCTTAAACTGGGTACCTGAAATACGCATACGATGTTGACTGGGTATTCAGACAACTCCAGTACATCAGCAACGCAAGAAAAAATGCCGTCATCAATGACGAACTGAACTGATTGAATGTGGACATTGTCAGCTTCCAGGAAACTCGGCTAGCAGACTCGGGTTCCATCAGAGAGAAGGACTTCACGTTTTTTTTTTCTAGCATGGCAATGTACCTGATGAGCCCAGAGTGGAATTAAAAACACATTGCTGAAAAAGTTAAAACCAGGCAACAGCGGCTCTAAGTGACTCCTTACTCTCTGCCTCAATATTTCAGATGACCCCGTAACCCTGGTTCCACACTTTTCTCTGCTTCTGAAACCAAGGTTGAATTCTACGAGAACCTGTCAGCCATCATCAGCTGTATCCCAAGCAAGGAGCAGATTATTTTCCTATGTGACTTCAATGCAAGAATGGGTATTGACAGGGTCTCTTGGTCCTTATCCTTTGAACGTTTGGTGTTGGAAAGATGAACAACGATGGCCACCAGTTCTGCACCTTCCACCACCTGTGCATCAGCAACACATTCTTCGACGTCAAGCCAAAGCACAAGGTCTCCTGGAAACATTCCCGGTCCAAGCATTGGTATCAGCAGGACTTGATCCTGGTCAAGCTATCCTCACTCAAGTATGTTCCATAGTGCCCATTCAGTAGTGCAGACAGTAATGCAGACTGTTCCCTGGTGTGCTGTAAGATATGCATGCAGTCCAAGAGGTTCCATTAGATAAACAGGCAGAGGTACCCCATATTGCCATCTTGTCCAGACCTGCAGAAGCAGTTCGTAAACACCTTTGACAAGGAACTGAGCAGCACCAAAAGATGGGAGTACCTACGTACAGCCATCTACCATGCAGCCATGGCCACCTTTGGAAAGAAGGCAGCAAAAATAAATGACTGATTTGAAGACAAGTCTACCAAGATGAGTCCCGTCATCAGTGCCAAGAGGGCTGCCCTTGTTGAGTACAAACGTCAGCCAAATGAGAGGAATCTTTAGATCAGCAAGGGTCAAAGTTCAATAGACCGCTAGGTGTTGTGTGAATGAATACTGGATGCAGCATAGGAAGAAAACCAGACCGCAGCACTCACAGACAACATCAAAAAGATATACGATGGCATCAAGAAAGCCCTTGGACCCTCTCAAAGCAAAACAGCACCTCTGAAATCTGCAAGTGGGAGGTGATCACAGACAGGAGCAAGCAGATGGGCAGGCGGGTGGAGCTCTACTCCCAAACGAATATTGTCTCTGCCTCAGCCCTTGATGCCATTGATAGCCTGCCAACTATGTACGAACTGGATGAGTAACCCAACATAGAGGAGTTGAGCAAGGTTATCGTCAGTCTATCTCTGAGAAAACTCGGGGATTGACGGCATGCCACCCGATCTCATCAAGCAGTGCAAAACAACTCTCCTGTTGACCCGGAAGGCACTATTCCACAGGTCATGCGTGATGCAAAGATCCCAGGAGTTACTGCAACAACTACAGAGGTATCGCACTTTTTAACAAAGTTTACGCCAGTACGGCTGCAGAAACTAGCGGAACTCATTTAGCCAGCGGAACTCATAATATATATTATATATATATATATATATATATATATATATATATATATATATATATATATATATATATAAAATTTAAAATAATATATATATATACATATATATATATAAATATATTTTATATATATATATATGTATAAATTATATATATATATATATATATATTATATAAAATATATATATATATACATATATATATATATATATATTATTAATATATATATATATATATATTTTATATATATATATATATTATATGTATAATACATATATATCTATATATATATATATATATATTTTATATACAAATGTAAAGTATACGCATATGTATTGGTATATTTATATATAAACATATATATAAAGATATAGTTATTATTATATGTTTATCTATGTATATGTATGTGCTTGTGTGTACATGCATATATATATATATATATATATATATATATATATATATATATATATATATATAATATATATATATATATATATGTATGTGTGTGTGTGTGTGTGTGTGTGTGTGTGTGTGTGTGTGTGTGTGTGTGTGTGTGTGTGTGTGTGTTGTGTGCGCGTGTGTGTGTGTGTGTGTGTGTGTGTGTGTGTGGTGTGTATATATATATATTTATATATATATATATATATATAATATTATATATATATATATATATATATATATATATATATATGTATGTATGCATGTATGTAGGTTGTATATACATACATATATATTATAAATAGAACACATAAATAATAGTGTAATTCATGCTTATGTAAATAGAATAAGAAATGTATTGTGAGTATATAATTGTGATTTTGTATTTAAATGCGTATTTATAAATGCATTGTGACCATCTCTGAAATATATTGTATGTTTCCTTTGTACATCAGGTTTCTTTTCAATCACGTGAGTGCAAGCTCACAACACGCGCATTATATATATATATATATATATATATATATATATAATATATTATATTATATATTATTATATATATAATATATATTATAATATGAAAATATAAATATATTATATATATTTTATATATAGATATATATATTAATATAATACATAATACATGCATAAAACAACACACAAAATCTGGTGTTTACGGGTTTCCAAATTCAGGGTGAGCCTTGGCATGTGCGGCGTGAGTGCAAAATACATCTTCAGCGCTTGTAGTAGGGTAGACAGGCAGTGATGTCAGCACAAATAGTAGAAAAGACATGGTCGGTAGGCGTAATCGAAGAGATTGTACGATGGCTGGCGTTAAAAGAGGCCCCCTGGGAGGCACTTCGTGTGGATCGGGGCAAAGCGTCGGCGGGGGAGGCGAGGTGGTGGCGAAAGCGGGGCGTTGGGTGGGG
>NC_051392.1:26880536-26890536 GCF_015228065.2 Penaeus monodon | reverse complement strand
TCGTGTAGTCTATGTGAATGACTTCACACTGTACTACTTAGGAGCAGTACAGGATGTGCAAGGACACATGCAGACTGCCGTAAATCAGGTTCCACAGTGGGCATCATAATACAGATTCAGATTCTCTCCAAGCAAGACCATGGCTATGCATTTTCACAAAAGAGGAAAATTCCTGCTTTCCCTCTTTTCAGGAGAAGAGATATAATACTTGAGTCTAATTTTTGACTCTAGGCTTGTGAAGATCTCAATTTGAATCTCTCCAGGGAATTCCCTAGTTCCCCCCCTTGGACCAATTTGGTCGAGCTGGATTTGGTCGGAATAGGGAAGGGGGAGAGATCGGAAGCAGAAATCAAGAAGAGATTTCTTCCACACACTTCTAAGTATCAAGGATCAGATGCAATATATACAAATGGCTCAGAATCTGAATATGGTGTAGGCAGTGAGCAGGAGGAAGACTGCAGTTTACAGTCACTCTTTGGAACCATTCTGTTGTAATATATTGCGAATCTCATAGTACTATATAAACAATCAATAACTGAAACTCATGACGTCCAGCGGTAAAGGAGATTCAGGATTTGCTTGCAGTGTTATCAGCATGTAAAAAGATAACTCTGTGTTGGATGCCAGCGCATGCTGTTATCAGTGGGAATAAGCTAACTGATCGAAGGGCCAAAGCAGCTGCAGCTCAGCCCTGCGATGCTCGTTTATCTCTCCCACACACCGACTTGAAACCCAGCTTCAGAAGTTGTCTTTGCAATATATGGAGAGAGCAATGTAGGCATACCTCTAGAAACAAACTGCGAGAGATTAGAGATGGCCTTGGAAGTTGGGTGACCAGCGTTCATCCCAACCGACAGGTAGAGGTTGTGTTAACAAGACTGAGAATCAGGCACACAAGAAAGACTCATGGGCCGATGATGGCCAGGAGTGAAGCACGTTGTGAGGGATGCCAAGATGTAGTGCAAAGATGTGCAACATTCTAAGACCAAAGACGTATGCTACTTGTTTCCTTCATATATTCTAAATGGTATATTGGGGAAAGGTTGTGACGTAGAAAGTCTTATTAGTTTCCCAAGGGAGACTAATATATATTTTTTTAATGTAATTATGTATAAAATTTATGCAATCATTTTATACTTTTATAGCACCATATGTATTCTTTGATTCTGAATATAATACAAAGGCTTGTATGGCTAACTTTATTGAGGCCTGTATGGCTGACCGTATAAAGGTCTGTATGGCTGACTCTGCAAAGACTTGTATGGCTGACTTTTTAAAGGTCTTTATGATTGACTTTATAAAGGCCTGTATGGCTCATAGTCTTTATGGTTGACAATACTAAGGCCTGTATACTGACTGTACTGGGGCATGTACGGCTGAGTGTACAGAGGTCTCTATGTTAAACAAGGGAGATAAGGAGTACAGAGAGCAGAGAATACAGTAGAGTTGACGAAATTGATACAAAGTGGGAAATAACACGAGGGATTGTCTGTGAGACTCTACGTTATTATGTCAGTAGGTAATAGGGTTAACTAAGAATGTAGGAATAAATAGGCGGTGAAATACATTAGAGGATACTAAGTTAATCCTGGCCTGTGGTGAAGCAAGGCTCTGGTACGACCAGCTGAAGACTCCTGCCGCTCTCTGCGGATGACGTAAGCAAAAAATTTAACAGGATAACAAACCCTGTCTTTCTGTGTAGTGTTTGTGTACTAGAACTCCAGATTTATCTTTATCTTCATTTATCTTTTATCTTCATTGCTCCTGGATGATTCAAAGTCCTTGGAGTCCCAGCAACAGATTGGCAACGCACCCGGTGGACCTTGACACTGCCGCAGAGGGGCTGAACTGCATGGCCGCGCGCCCTCTGTCTCCCCCTCGCTCTCGCCCTTTCCCCTCCCAGCGCCAGCTTCTCCTCGACCTCCTCTGTTGCCCCCCCCCCTCCCAAGTCGACCTCTTCTCGCCCGCTCTCCTCGACTCTGCGCCCTCGACTCGCCCTTCGCCCCCGTTCCGCCCCGGGGTCCCGTCCCAAGCACACTAATAAAGAGGAAGCAAATAAGGGTGATAAAATAGTGAGGACCGCCACACGAGCGGGGACACTGCCTCGGGCTATATTCATGGCCCTTAAAATATCCAAGATAAACGAGGCCGGCCAGGCGACGCGTACGATAATGAGGCATAATGACCTCATCGTCGCCACACTCCCTCGCCGGGCGCGGCCGAGGGAGGTCGTGGCTGAGGCGCGGCATGGGCGGACGACGACACTGCCGGCTGCCGGCTGGCCAAGAGACGCGAGAAAGGCTGACTTTATCAGAAATGCGAGACGGGGGTCGAAGTGCGGAATTCATTCCTGCGCACTTCGGCACAATATTATATATATAATATTACGTATATATTTATATATATATATATATATATATATATATATATATAATTACTTATATGTATATATGTATATATATATATATATATATATATATATATATTTTAATATATATATATATATATACATATATATATATATATATATATATATATATATATATATATATATATATATATATATGTATGTATGTATGTATGTATATGTGTATAGTCATTTATTTATTTTATTTATTTATTTTATTTATTTATTTTATTTATTTATTTTCATATATACTTGTGTGTGTGTGTATGTGTGTGTGTGTGTGTGTGTGTGTGTGTGTGTGTGTGTGTGTGTGTGTGTGTGTGTGTGTGTGTTTGTGTGTGTGTGTGTGTGTGTGTGTGTGTGTGTGTGTGCATACCTTTACACACACATACATAAACATATAATGACATGGGGATTGTATGAGAGAGAGAGAGAGACCTGAGTGTATGTGTGTGTGCGCATACGATATGGATGTAGGAGTCTGAGTGTGTGTTTGTATTATGTATATATGCATGCAGCATATAATGAATCCAAACACGTCTTTTACAAGTTCAGATCAGTATGCATGTATATATTTATGAGGGTGAAAAGGATTTGCATGAGAAGGCGCCGTGCTTTTCCTCTGCTCGTTAAAAGAGAATGCGAAAGGAGAGAAAGAAGATGGAGAAAGGGAGGGAGGGGGGAGGGGGGCTAGAGAGAGAGAGAGAGAGAGAGAGAGGGAGAGAGAGAGAGACAAAGATAAAGAGAAACATGGCGAGACGAGAGGGAGGGAGAGAAAAGAGAGACAGACAGACAGAGGAAGCCAAATAATGCTAAGAACCATAACCTCTGTTATCAGATGCGCCGACCGGATAGTGCAGCCCGCAAGCCGGCATGTGCTTGCAAGCGGCGTGCAAGCGAGTCTGCGCCGTGACACGCCCGCCGCCCGCCGCCCGCGCGTGCACCAGGAGCGAGAGGCTTCCCGCCCGGGCTGCGAGAGCGGATTCAATATTGTTAGGCGCGCGCGAGAGGAGAAAATAGAGCGCTGTTATGTAAATCCGAGAACAAGCTTAATCAAGCTGGCTCATTCCATGGTGTGGAGCGTGGATGTCGTTGAGTGACAAATGCTGAGGTGTTTATGTAAAAGGGGACATTCCCGGCGCTGTAATTCTGGGCGTTAGTCAAACTCTCGTCTGGAAATGCATGATCAAGATCACCATCTCTCTCGCGATACCTCATTACCATTCGACTGTCATTCCCCGCATACGTGTTTCATCTCGGTTGCCCGGGGGGATAATCACGCCCATCCCCCCTCCCGCCCTGACCCTTTTCCCTCCCAACACTCCACCCTCACCCTCCACCCCTAAACCCTCCACCCCAGCCTCGCCCTGCACCCCACCCCCTCCCTACACCCCTCTCAACACCCCCACCCCGTCTCGCACGATGTAGCGGATCGTTGGCGCATGGGAAAACTAGATTACTTCCGCCGCCGCCGCCTGCGAGAATTTCCATCCCATCTTCACATTCGGAAACATATCTAATTATCGCGGAACGGAACTGATCGACGGGGCTAGCCCGGTGAGGATTTCTTCTGGCACTCCGCGTGGCCCACCTTCCACCTCGCCTGACACATACATTCAAAAAAAAGAAAAAAAAAGGAAAGAAAAACGAAGGTAATTGAGAATCCTTGGGTTCGCTGAGAAGGGGCCGTTGCGACTCCCAGCGCCCCGCCTATCCTGTGTTCGTGTAATGAAATCCCCCTCGGAAAATTTAAATACAGTGCGTATCAGCAACCTCACTTTGTTTGTCGATTCTTGGCGGCGATAAAGCTTTCCCTTCCCTCTTCTTTTTTTCTCTCTCCCTTTCTTTTAAGTGGAGGGAGGATTTTCATTCTTCTTCTTTTTTCGAAAGAGAGGTTGGCTTTATATGTTTGTAGGACCGAATGCTGAAGACCCTCGCACTCCTACAGCCAAGTTGTTTCGCGGCAGCCCTCCGTGTTCCTTATTTTGGATTTAAGATTCTTTTGTGTAGGATTCTGTTCTCTTTCTCTTGTTCTGTGCATGTCTGTGTGCGTGAGATAAAAGAGGGAGGAAAGGAGAGAGAGAGAGAGAGAGAGAGAGAGAGAGAGAGAGAGAGAGAGAGAGAGAGAGAGAGAGAGAGAGAGAGAGAGAGAGAGGGGGGGGGGGGAGAAACTCATGAATGTAGTTTTTGCCTAGGTTTAGAAACTCAGAGAAAGGTGAACCGATACTTTCCATCGGCATATGCACGTTTTGAGCGCTAATCTTTGTCCAGGCTTCATTTCACCTCAGTTTCATCTTCGTGAAGCCTTCTCTTTACTTTTATTTAAAAGGATCCATCAGCCGCCTTTACCGCCTCTTCCTACTGCAACTTTTTCCCTCTCGTACTCTTCTCGGGCCATCTTGTCCTTCCTTACACTGGTTTTCTCTCTACCTTTAAGCTACTTTTTTCCTGTAGTAAAAGCCTTTTACAACCTATTACCTGCACAATAACTGCCACTTCTGCCCTTGAAACATAGGCCTGTATGCAAGCTCATACGCATACTTGCGCGCCGTAAAGTCTTACAGCCATGATTTTTTTCTACTTTCTTTAGTACTACGACATTTCACGCACCTTGGAAGAATAGTTAAAAACCTTGCTTTTTCATGCCCCTCGAATCGTTGGGGGTGGGTTTTTTTTTAAAGTGAGGCGAAAAAAACTTCTTCCTTGCTGCCGAGGGAGCGTGGTGGAAACAGACGGCGTTCTAACCCTTTCAGGACAACAAAGCATCACCGACTGTGCAAATTAAGGCAAAGCTTGAGAGATAGTTTTGCGTGCCCAACAAAATGCATTTGTTAGCACCGTGGCCGAAGAAAAATTTGAGCTTGGTATCGCTGCCTCGCGCCAGAAGGGAAACGCATAAACAAATTAGATACCGTGATGCGCAACCCGCCGGAGTGGAGTCACGGCCCCGTTTCGTAATTCTTCGCTCGCGCCCCATCGCCTTGCGTCCGCCGCCAGGGGCGCCGACCTCCTCCCGGCCGGTCTCGCGGGGGATGCCGAGATGCAGGGCCGATGAACGACGCCCGGGCCTTCATTTCACGCGCCTGGCGAGATGCGTTCGTGTATGACCGGTGGGAGATGTCCGTTCGTGAGTCGGACGAATGCGGATGAAATTTTGGGGCGAGCCAATCGAGTTAACGACGCGGAAACTAAAATTGACCTTATCCCCTCTAGCAGTAAGGGCTCACTAACAAGGTATAATGTGGGAAATTTAACCTTTATGTTCCGCTAACCCAGAGCAGCGGCCTGATGATGCTCTGGGATATAGTAACTTGGGGAAAAGTATATGCAACGAATTGGCGGTAAAGTCTGGAAACAGTGGCGGTGGGAAAACTTTGGATAATATTCCTTTTTCCGAGAACCTCTGGTGGAAATTTGGAAACAACTGCACTGCCTTTCGACGGTGTAAATTTTGGGATTTAAAAAACCCCTATAGAAAAAAACAAATTGACAGTACAAGTAGATGAAAAAAATGTACCAAAATTATATACCAATGACTTGTACCTATACAACGTTAGAATCATAAAATGATAATGATATACATATGGTATATACATATGGTATATATAATAATAATTTAATTATTTATATATATAAAATATAATATTAAATTTTAAAATTTTGTGTGGTGGTTGTGTGTGGGTGTGTGTGTGTGTGTGGTGGTATAAATATTATATATAATATATTATATTAATATTATTATATATATAAAAATAAAATTAAATAATATTATTATATATACAATACATTTTATATATATAAAAAATTTTATATATTATATATATAATTATTATATATTTATTACACACACCCCCCACACAACCCCCCAACCACCCCCCACACACACACACCACCAACAACACACACATATATTTATAATAATAATATATATATATTATAATAAAAATATAATTAAAATAAAATTTGATGTATGTATATATATATATATATATTATATTAATATATAATATATATATGTATATATATATATTATAATAGTATATATAATTGTAATAGGTGATAAAAACTGGGGGATTATTATACTGAGAATAAAAGGGGTTTAAAACAGTAACCCCCCCCAAAACAACAAAACAACAACAACAACAACAAAAAAAACAACAAAAAACAAAAAAAAAAAAAAATATAATAATATATAAAATATATATATAATAATATATAAAATATATATAATATATTATTATTGATGTATAAAAATTATTATATAATATACTTTTACACAAAAAACACACCCCAAAAACCCCACAGACACATATTGTAATGGTTTTATAAAATATATATATATATATATATATATATATATATATATATATATATATTATATATATATATATACATATACATAATATATATATATATATAATAATATATAATATATTAAATAATTTTATTTTAATATTTTTTAACACCCCCAAACACCCAACCCCACTAACATATTATATATATATATAATTTTATATAATATATATATATATAAATATATTTTAATAGATAGATAGATAGATAGATAGAAATAGATAGATAGATAGATAGATAATAGATAGATAGATAGTGATAGATAGATGATGATAATTTGGTATAACATGGGGGTATTATCGACTGAGAAAAACGTGGTTAAGACAGTAAAAAGTAACAAAAGTAAATTATTGGTAATGAGATATTATTTTTAATGATGCAAAAATATTTAGCGTAGGGAAAAATAAAAAGTTATGAGTGGGAAATTTAAACTGATAAAGGTACAAAATTTTTTAAAGAAGGTGAACAATAACTTTTCAATAAAGACAAAAGGGCTGCTGGTGATGAAAATAATTACCACAAATACGAATAGTCATGATATTAAGATTATAAGAATCGTCATGATATTGAAGATGATAATGATAATTAATCATTATTATTATCATTATTATTATTATTATCATTATCATTATCATTATTATTATCATTATAATATAATAATATTATGATTATTATTATTATTATGATTATTATTATTATTATTATTATTATTATTATTATTATTATTATTATTATTATATTATTATTATTATTATTATTGTTATTATTATTATAATGATAATGGAGATAATAACAATAATAACCATAATAGTAATAATGTCAATAGTAATAAGAATAAGAATAAGAATAAGAATAAGAATAAGAATAAAAATAAGAATAAATAATAATAATAATAATAATAATAATAATAATAATAATAATAATAATAATAATAATAATAATAATAATAATAATAATTATAACGATAGTAATTATAATAATAATAATAATAATAATAATCAAACAATATAATGATAATAATAGTAATAATGATAATGAAATAATAAAAAAAAAAATAATAATAATAATAATAATAATAATGATAATAATAATAATAATAATGATAATAATAATATGTAATAAAAATATAATATAATAATAACAAAAACAACAACAACAACAACACAACAACAACAAAAACAACACAACAACAACACAACAACAAAACATCAACATCAAAAGCAAACAACAATAATAATTATAATAATGACAACAACAATAATAATCATAATAACAATGATAATAGCTATAATCATTGTAATAATAACAATAATGCTAATGCTAATGATGATATAGGTAATAATGATAATGATAATGATAATAATGTTGACAATAATAAAATAATAATACTAAAAAATAAATAACTAAAAACATAATAATAATTATACTAGATAATAATAATAAGTAATAAAATAATGATAATAATATAAATAACACTAATACTAATAATATAATAAATAATAATAGAAATTAATAATAGAATAACAATAGTAAAATATAGTAAGAATAATAATGACAATAATAAAATAATGAAAATAATTATAATAGATGATATATAACAATAAATATATTAATATATAATAATAAATAAATAATAATAATAAAATAATAACAATAATAATAATAATAATAATAATAATAATAATAATAATAATAATAATAATAATAATAATAATAATAGTAATAATAATAATAATAGTAATAATAATAATAATAGTGATAATGAAAATAAGAATAAGAATAACAGCAATCACTCTTATTTGCAAGTACAGGAAAACATTGCAACATCTGTTACTGGCAAAAAAAAAATAATAATAAAAAAAAGAAAAAAAAAAAATAAATAGATTGGCCAGTAGATAGATAGAGCGTTATCATAATTAAATATTATTTTATTTATGAAAACGAATTAAAAGTAAGAGAAAAGATGGCACTGCCTCTGACTCCCTAAACTTCGTTATTTTGGAAAAGGTCTGGATTCTCGAGCGCCCTTAGCATCTCTAAGTTGATAATTTCCCCCTTTACTCATTATTTTTTTCTCGGGTGGTTACGAGAAAAAAAGGTTTATCGTTTTGAAAAAGGTGGTTTTTATTATCATCCTCATCGCTATCTTAATTGCATTTTATTTCGTTTTTTTTTTTGTTTTGTTTCGTTTTCTGCGATTATGATAGGTTAGTCATTATGGCAGTCAGTATGATTACAGTTTCTTTTGTGCTGAAAGCATTGCAGTGTTGAATAAAATCATTCATATTCTTGGATACGTACAATAATTGATATTGGAATTTTTAGTTTTCTCCACGAAGGAACTGACATGAGGAATGTAAATTCATTTTTTTTTTTTCTATTATAATGTGTGCACAATATCATACCTAATAATAATCAATAAACATGGATGTAAATTGCAATAATAAATTCAATATGAAAATACATCCTTGCACAACCCCTCAGATACACGCACCCCACCCCCCTCCCTCCCCTGGCGGCCCGTGGCTCAGCCGAGAGTTGGTCGAGTGCCTCTCGTGGCCTCAAGAGCCTCTCACACAGGCCTCCCCGTCACACCGCCGGGGGCTTTGCCACTCACGCCCTTGAGGGTCGTAATTAAATTGTTACGCCTCCAGAACAGGTGAGATCTGTCAAGATAATGGTTGATCCTGGTACCTTTTAGAGGAGGAGCGACGAGAGTATACGCCGGGTGCCTGCGATCGTGTGTGTTTGTGCGCGTTTGTGGAGAATGAGGAAGATGGATGGGTGAGTAGGTAAAGATAAGTGCGCGCGTGCGTGCGTGCGTGCGTTGGTGTGCGTGTGTTTGTGTGTGTGTGTGTGTGTGTGTGTGTGTGTGTGTGTGTGTGTGTGTGTGTGTTGTGTGTGTGTGTGTGTGTGTGTGTGTGTGTGTGTGTGTGTGTTTGTGGCAGAAAGAGAGAAGATATACACTTCTATCTATATATACATACAGATAGATAGAAAGTGAGAGGGAGAGAGAGATAGCGTTTCATGCATAGAAGTACACAGTATATAACAGACACAAACACGTGAAGTGACAAATGGATAGAACTGTGTGTGATATCGAGTGGTAAATCAAAGAAAAAACAAGTTTTTCTGAAATAAAATATTTTTGAAAAAACAATGAAAACAGGAGGTCTCACGCCAGCTAATGACACCCAGAGCTGGTGAAATGCCTCTTGTTCCGGGGCTTTCCAATGCAAT
>NC_051392.1:26855536-26858036 GCF_015228065.2 Penaeus monodon | reverse complement strand
GTGTATACACATACACCCCCCCCCCTACACACACACGGTGGTGGTCCCCGTCGCGGCAGTGTAAAATACCTGCGCTCTAACTGCTCGCTCGAGCCAGATCCTACGACGAGAAAATGATATATCGCTTTGATGTAAGAATAAGTCCGATATGCGAAGCTGAGCCTCGCCCGGGCTATGCCCGTGAGGGGAGCCCGGCCTGTGTCGACTATTGCCGACTCGCTCACGTGTGTCAGCTGGTGCTGACTCGGTTGAACCTAGTCCTTGCCCGCCGTGTGCCCAGGAGCAGCAGTAGCCTCCAGGCGACAATTGCAACTTTCGCCTGAGAAGTCGAACGCAGGTGTCGTAGGGGAGGTCGCCGCCGTGGCATGAGTGTTAAACGCCGAACCGCGGTTGATTAGGAAAGGCATCCAATCAGGCAAGGTGAGACTGCCAAATATCCTCTCAAATAATGAATTGAGAGATGCCGATATCCTGCAGTGGAATATATATGGCTGTTGAAAAAAGTAAGAAAAAAAAAATAAAAAGACAAAAACAAATATATATAAATATATATATATGTGTGTGTGTGTGTGTGTGTGTGTGTGTGTGTGTGTGTGTGTGTGTGTGTGTGTGTGTGTGTATGTATATATATATATATATGTATGTATGTATATGTATATATATATATATATATATATATATATTTATATATGTATACATATATATATACATATATATATATATATTTATACATATATACATATATATATATACATGAGTGTGTGTGTGTGTGTGTGTACGTGTGTGTGTGCGTGCGTGTTCGTGTGTGTGTGTGTGTGTGTGTGCATACATATATATATATATATATATATATATATATATATATATATATATATATATATATATATATATATAAATATATATATATATATGGTACATCACCCCATCAACTTTCCGAAAATATGTTTTGTGGTGTCTTCCGCTCATAATTCTCGATACATTACGGTTATGAGTCACCCGGGGAATATTAGAGCACGCAGGCCGTAGATTTAGTGTCTACGGATGAGCTTCTCTGAAAAATGATTCTAAACACAGTCTTCGCCGAGAGGAGGGGGAGGAAGGGGGGAGGGAAAGGGGAGGGGGAGGGAAGCATTGTACACGGGGGTGAGGGAGAGGGGAACAAGAGAGAGAGAGAGAGAGGCAAAAACTGTCACACTGTTGGGTTATCTTCAGCACTACTTATAATTCTTTCTTATATACTGACGCTTAGTATTAAATTGTGTTTTCTTCAGCGTGAAGATGGCGAGAATTGTGAGGCTGAAGATTATAATGGAAAAGGTGATAGGTGCATGTTGATCATTATACAGGCATTTTGTGATATTACATTTAGCAAAAAAATATGTGCGGTTGTTTAGACCAGTAAAACTATTTGTGACATTATTTTACATATGTCTTATTTTTTTCTTTCTTTCTTTCTTTCTTTTTTTGTGTATCATTTTTAACGAATCGATTTTATTCTATCCATGACTACACCGTGGCATTTCTTAAACCTTTCAAGATATTTTTTTCTTTTTTCTTTTACTTATAAAACAGCCTATTTTCTCTACCGGGAAAGTATCTTCATAACGAAAACAATTGACGCCAAATAAACGTTAACTTCGTATGAGACCCGCCTCTCATACATGGCAACCCCGATTCCCAAGCAAACGAGTTCAGGCAGACATCTAACTGACCTTCCTGTCAGATGAACTAAAGGGGGGGGGAGGAGGAGGAGTCCTCAGTGGAGGGGGGGGAAGAAAAGCTAGAAAAGGATTCGAACCTATTTATAAACCCGATACACATCAGAGCGCGCGAACTGAAGACCCCGGGCAACAACGAGAGGCTCTCGCTGACCCACTCGGATCTCGGCGCCGACTCTATTCCTTTTCAGGGAACGGTGGACGAGCGGCCGGAGATAAAGGGAGAGAGGACTCGGGCGTCAGCCTTCTGATAAGGTCAGAACAGTATTGGCGGATCGAGGAAGTTCAGAGACCTGTGGATGAGGCCGAAGGGGCGGAGTCTGCTGACCTTTTATGGCAAAGAGCGTCTCTTCGGTTCAGCATACAACAAATGCCTTACCATAGAATAATACTGTATTTGGATTTAGGAATCCATGTCCCTAAGGAAGAAAACACAATAACTGTACAGAAGTAAGGAAACGCCTGTGGGCCGAGTCAGACCAGCCTACAAATTTGGCTTCATTTTTTCTAAAAACACTAAACAATAAAACACTTCTGGAAGGTATACAAGGCGGAGGCAACCTAAAGCAATTCAGAAATACACGAACTTGAACAAGACATAATTATTATACGGATTCATATTACACGTATTATTCATATTCAGGTATAGATTTCACACATATCCTACATGTCTCCCGTGCTCACCCTTGCAAGACGTGCCAGCAACGCACCGAAGAGTAAAGAGGAAAATCTATTACAATCTGGATTATGACTGTTTTAATGAAAGTGGTTTTCAGTCATTT
>NC_051392.1:26811293-26832936 GCF_015228065.2 Penaeus monodon | reverse complement strand
AATGGAAAGGTGTTTCATTCATCCCCCTGATAAACAAATCTAGGGGGCAAGGCGGGGAAACTCGCCAAGCTCCAAAGGCCCAGCATTTCTCACGTTCGCCAAATCGAGAGTCCTGGCCGATTTTTCCCAAATAAAAAAAGCTTTTCTCTCACGACATTCCCTTATCCCAGCTCTATGCAAAACGGGGAAAGTTTATAAACCTGAAAAATAAAAAACTTTTTTTCCGGGTAACCTAACTATAGAGACAACAAAAGATAGCAGAGAGGGAAAGACGGGAAAAATAAAAATATTTTTTACAAAAAAAAAAAACTAAAAAGAAAAAAAAAGGAGGGGTTTGACAAAATTTCCAGAAAAAGCAAACTCAAAGGGGAAACCCTTAACCTTTTTCATACCTTCCTGATAACTAAAATGATAAACTGGTGGATTAAAGCGCGTAGCGCAGCACCATAATGGGGGAAATGTTGTCTACTACAGGGGGACTGTTTTTTGCTGTGCCAAAACTATTCCTCTTCCCTCCCTTTTGGGCCCTAACCAATATTTCCCTTCATCCGATTTTGGGTACGCACTTGGTCGTGTTACCTATTTTGAGCCAATTAATTTCAAATCACCAATTTAAAAATTTTTTTCTATGATGAACCAAATAAAAAATAATCGGAAACAAAAAAAGCTTTGTAAAAAATGTAAAAATATACAGAACTTTACTTGTTCAAAGTAATATTGTCTATATTTTTCATATTACATCAAAATTTTTTCCCCCCATAAATAAAAATCCTCTCTCTAAAAAGGAAAAAAAAAAAATATCCAAAAAAAATTTAGATGCAAAATACTGGAAAATAATCCTCTAAAAAATCTGAAGTTAACATTTTTTTTCATGAAATTTCAAAAAACATACAAAAGATGCAGAATAAAGGTTTAAAAATTCCATGCACAATGTATCTTTGTCTACGTGTTTCAAAATGCGGGTGCAAACATGCATAAATTACGGCTTGTGATACTCATCAAAAAAAACACTGTATTTCTCTGAGATATTTCCTTCAATTACCATATTTCTTATTTTTAATCTTTAAGCTTGAAAAAATGAAAAATGGTTCACTCTTACCCAAATGGAAACAAAAATTGTAAACAAAATGTGCCCCTTTTGTCTTCAACCACATTTTTTTACTTCACAATTTTTGAATTATAGGGGGCCCCAAGGTTTACCCCCAAAAATTAGTGGTCCCTTTAACAAATTCTGCAATTTTGGGGTTTTTACTATACCCTAATACAATCAAGCTAGGGTCCCCCTGCTGTACCCCCGTGATATTTTTCGCCTACTTAAAGAGCCGAGAAAAAAAACCCTTTCCTGGTCTCCACTCCTGATAATTCAGCATAAATACATTGCCGCGACTCTCTCCTATCTTAAAATGAGTCTCCCGTTCCTTTAATATAAAAAAAATTTTGAATATTTTTGTTTTTTTGTTTTATAAATAAAAGTGTGGGAGAAAAAAAAAGTTACAAAAACCAATATCTCATCTCCTTTCTCAATTTATCAATTTATTTTTTATAAATTTGTTTAAATTATTTTTTTATGAAGAATTTAAAAAAAACCATTATCTTAAAAAAAAAACATTCAAAAATCATTTGATTTTTAAAAAATTAGTATTTGTCAAATAATAAAATAAAACTTATTACTTTTACTTAATAAACCCTTTTCCTATTATTTTCCAAAAAAACATTTTAAAACCTTTTTGGAAAAGCCAAAAAAATACTGTCAAAAAAACCTACTCCTTAGAGTTTAAAAAGCAAAAAAAAATTTAAAACCTTTCTTCTTCCCGAAAAATGAGGGTTCCAAACTGCAAATGATCTTTTCCACCCTAAGGTCACTGGTTCGTTGTACCTCCCAGGCCAAAGAATACACATAACCAACAGCTTCAAGAAGCTCATAAAAAGATCAATTTTCTGGAACATTATTACATGATTTAAAAGCAAATGTTCTTTAAGCATTCACTGTATTCTATATTCTTACAAAAATCTATTTTCACAGCTTAGGGCAACAAAAAAGAGTCTTCAATCCCCCATTTAACCAAAAAAAACTCCCTGACCCTTTTTGTTCTTTTCCTCCAAATTTGCCCCCAAATTTGTGCTTTTTGACGCTGGGTGCAAAATGGGAAATACTTATCCCGAATTAAGAACTTAGCACACTGCCTAGAGGAAAAGGAGGCGCCATCTGGGCCGCTGTCAACTCTTCTCCCGAACAAATCGTCCCGCCACCACTCCAGGCACCACGGTTTGCCATTTATATTTTGAGGCCCCAGCCAACCTATAATTCCCGAAAAATTTCCATTTCGAAATTTGCACAGGGCTATCAAAGAAAAAACCATTTATTCACTCCTTAAAAAAAGTAATAATTTATATATCATGCAAAATTTTTTCAAATGTATCTTTTATAATTAAAATGCTTTCAAAATTTTGATGGTGATTCGATATGTGTACTCCAAAGAATTTGCTGGGCTTTTTTTTTCTTCTGGTTTTCCCCTCACATTTAGAATCCATTGCCTAAGGGGAAACCCAAAAATGCAGATCCTCAAAAAACCATAAAAAACTACAAAAAACTGTATGCTTGGGAACCTCAGTAAAACATATCTACAAAGTTAACAAAGGAACTAGAGGATACGACTTACAAAGGGAAAAGAATTTTTTAGTAAGCTTCGGAATGGGCCCCTTTTTAAAAGCCTTGAAATGAAAGAGGTAAATAAGTCTAGAAAGTTAAACACCCCTCCTGTTTGGGGCCCCCATCTCCGCACAGCCCATTTGCTAGTATTTTCTGAAGCATCGGGAAGCCACGCTCCAAGCGCTCCTATTGTCTGCATCCAAAGACCGGGATGTAAAAAAGGGAAATTTTTCAGAAAATAAAAAAAAAATGATATCCTTCTTTAATTTTTTTTTTTTTCTGATACAAAAATATTAAACCCCACAATTTCAGCACTGAGATCCTTCTTAGCTAGACTGTTGCTGCAACCAAAAATTCCCTAAAAACTCCTTTCGTTTGTAGGGGATTGACCAAATGTCGGTAAAAACACGGCCCTCGCTATACAAGTTGGTTGTTGGAAAATTTCCCTGCTGTTCCCTTTTCACCCCCAGCCTAAAAAAAAAAATTTCACATGTAGATTGAACATTGTACATTGGTTTTATAATTTTATTATTTTATTCTCTTATACTAGGTTCGCCCCCATTTTTTTTTTTTTATTAAAGATGTATTGGCACTTCTAAAATCAATTTTTTTTTCATACAGTTTTGTAAAATATTGTTCTATTTTATTTTTATTCCCATACCAAAATAAATAGAAAATATTAAAAAACATATAAAAACATGAAGGGCAAATCGTCCCATTCTTCAATTACTCGATTTTCCCATTCCTAGCCAGAGGGTTCAATTTCTATACTGAAAAACAAAAAGCTTGTTGCTTCCCAACAACAGCCTGGGGCCTAAATCCCAGCTGACTCCATAATAAAAAATCGCAAATTTTATTAACTTAATTCTTAGTTTCTCTTTTAGTTGATTTTGTATAATTTTTTTTTATTTTTAAAACCTTCTTGATACCAGAAATTTAGAAATTTTTTGTTCTGCCTCTCCATTCTACCTGATTTTCAGTAAATCAACAGTACATTTTTTTTTGATTATTCTAAAAACCTTTTTAGCAATTTTTATGAAAAAATTTTAAAAATAAATGATCGTATTGACTCTAATCTCTAAATGCTTCATGGAATATTGTAACTGTTATCAATATCTTGACTAAAAAAAATGAAAAATACATTTAAAAAACACTATACAATATTTAATTACCCAAAAGAGCATTGATCTTCGGGAAACCTCAGAAAAAAAAAGATTATTTGACCATAAATTTTTTTCATATTACATACTAATTCCAACTTTAAATACATAAGAACTTTTTTTTTAGAAAAGTTATCACATTCCTATTTTCTTCTCCCAAAGGCATTTGGTCTTTTTCCCGTATTTCTGCAAAAATCATATATACCATGTGTACAAGAAGAGCACTGACAGGGGCAAATTTATTCCAAACCATTTAAATGACAAAAATATCACCAAGTTGATAAACCCCACCCCTTTTCTACAGCAAAACCCTATTAGTATTAAATGACCAAATTCAAAATTGAAAAAACCCCTCCTCTCCCACTACTACTACTCCCACTATGTCTATACTTCTTCTATTCTTTATTTTACTTCTACTTCTACTTTTACTTCTCTTCTACTACTACACTACTATACACTATTTATACCTTATTCAGAACTCTGTAGTTTTTGGCTCAGACTCAAGAAGAAGTTTGTTAGGAAAAATAAAAAATTCGCATTGGTCTTTGCCTGGTACACTGTCTTTGCCAGCCTACTTAAAAGGAAACGGATCAAGCAAAGTTTACCTTGTCCATATGGCTCGGGAAAAAAAACTATACCAAAAACAAAAAACACTGAGTGATACATAAAAATATCGTAGACATAGAATAACATCAAAAAATGAAAAAAATACCCTCAACAAATCCACGGCAGGGTAAACCCTGGCGATAAAGGGGTTTGGGTTGGAAGCGGAGCTCCTATAGGATAATACAGAAATTTGGGGAAGGGGTCTAAAGAGGGAGTTCTATGTGGGTTTTCATTTGATGATGTTTTGGTTTCCCCACGGATAGAGGGAGTAAAAGAATTAGTCAATGAGAAGTGCGGGAAATTCATAGACAATTGCCAGTTTTTGCTTTAAGATAACACCCATACAAAAACCAAAGCCCCCAAAAACCAGGCATCAAGCGAACCCAAAAATCCCAAACTTAAATTTTCCTACCTTCTATTTATTCCCTAGATAGGAAAGAAAGCCCCTTTATGAGCACTCTGTAACAAATTTCAGAAAGTGCAAAATAAAAACTCGGCTGTGTGGGATTTGTCTCAAAACAGTGATAAACAGTGGGAATTTCATCATTTCGCAGTAAAAAGGGGGTTGCTGCAGCTGTCCTCTATTTTTTTACTCTTTTTATTATTAATTCTTAATGGGCATGTCCATTTCCCCTCTATCTTTGTGCGTCGTCTCGGTAAAAATTGCCCAATTGCCCAATTCTGCACATAAAATCCCTTTAAGGAAAACAACAATTTACAAATCTCAAAAACTAATAATCAAACAAAAAAAACAATATCAAGGTAAGAGACTGTGTGAAAATTTAAACATAACCCCCAATATTAAAACCAATCAACATAACACAACAAATGAAAACAAACTGCAGACCCGGTTCGAGAAAAAACACCCCCCAAGCAAGCCTCACACACCATAACCCACCCCTCCAACCCCAACCAACCACCCACCTCATCGTCGTGGCGGCCCCTGGTCTCGGGCATCTCCACATCCCCGATCGTCCACCGTCGAGTACGAGGGGAGGGGCTGCTCCGTCAGGTAATCCGGGGCCCGTTTTCCCCCGCCGTTCTGAGCTTTAGGGCCCTTTTTATGGTCGCACTGGGGAAACCCCCTGTTCACAGGGGGGAATATTCTCGTCCTCCTTCCATCCTGTCCCCCCTGGGAAAGGGGGCGGTCGGGCCCTAAACTCCCGTAACACCCTTTTAAAAGTCCTCCGTGCATTTTTTCCTCCCCTTTCCCCCTCTTCCACCCCCGCAACAGGTACTATGTCCCCAAATTTTAAAATGTGGACCCCTTCTGCTTTCGACATTGAGGATTTGTAAGTCCCTCACGGCAATTCACATATATCAAAAAACACGTTATTTCTCAGCGAGGTGGCCAGAGTCAAAAAGCCCCATTTTTCAACTGCCCCGGGGCCAGTTGAGGCCCCAACTGTCGACTCTCTCCCTCCCCTGTTCTTTTTTTCGCTTGTCTATGGGGCTTTTCCATGTTTAATTTTTTGTCTTTTTGAGGGAGATTTTGGGGGGTTTTAAAACCGGGGAATAAATTTTTATTCGTTTGTTTACTGTTTTCGATCTGGGTTATTCTCACGGGGGTATAAAAAAATTATTAGAATAGTTTTTGCAATTTTATCGAATATTTAATTATATTGGTAAACTTGAGCCTTTTAAGTTTAAATTTATCCTACGCCATTTATTAAAATTGGAAATTTTTCCCCTTCTTAAACTGTAATTGTCGTTAAATTAGGGAGTTTTTTTTTATACCTTAGAAGTAATGCCGATTTCCCATTTTACCAAAAACCTTTGCGCGAGTTTTTTTTCTCCCTTTTCCTCGTCAAAATTTCACTGAAAAAAAAACTCTAAAATTTTAAAAACATAATGCCCAAAACGTTCGAACCACGAATTAACCAGCTCAAAGACTTCGGAATTTAAAACCTGATTAAATTTTCCCCGGGGGACGATTGTTGCAATAACCCCGGACCATTTAATCAACAATTCCCCCTTTGGACGCCTCGATGACTAATTCTGATCATTGCCGGCAAGTGTCTCGCAGTGTCCCTCTGTGATGAGCCGCTGCCCTTTTTATATGTATTCATCATATTAATTTCATTAAACATTTTACCCGTATCTCAACGGGTGAGCGATCTCAAAGAGAAATTTTTTTTTTTTTTTGCCCATTATACGCAGATCTCACGAGTTTTGATTACGTCATTTATTACGGTTTAGGCCCGCAATAAAATAAATGTTTGCTTACACGTTTTACTCGGGATGTAGGTAGTAATTTTTATTCCATTTTTAAAAAAGCAAACGATTGTAAAAAGAACGAGACGACTAAAAATAGGATGTAAAAAACCAAAAAGTATGCATCATTGCAAATGCAATTCCCTTTCCCTCGTGTTTATACTATCTATTTTTCCCACAACACTATTCCTCGTACCAACACTTTTATTGTTTGACTGCATAATATATATATTATATAAAATATAATTATATATAATTTTATATATAATATATTATATATGTTATATATATATAAAAATTATATATAGTAGTTATATTATAATATATAATTATATATATAAATATATATAATTATGTATATATATTGTATTAATATATATATATATATATATATATATTATTATATACTATACACAATCAAATTTTCATACAGTCACATATTGGTGTTTTAAACTGCATTTTTTATATAAAAAAAAATAATAGTAAATGCAAAATAATTAAATTTAAAAATATAAAATTATTTTAAAATATAAAATTTTAAAAGTAAAGAAATTTTTGCATTTCCGTGTCTTTTAATTCCAAGAAAATTTACCCAGGCTCATTTTCTGACACATAAAACCCGACTTGCTGTATTTTGGGGGCAAATTTTCGAGTTCCCCCCGTTTTTTATGCATGTCGTGTCTCAGTTTTAATATAGACCTCTCTTTCGTGTTTTAAAATCAAGGTTTGTTAAAATTTTTTTCTATCGTTTATTCAGTCTAATTCCACTGGGGTTTTTTAATTTTTTGTCCTTTCACTTTTGTAAACTATTTTTTTCTTTTTTTATTTTTGTTAAACTTTATATCTTGTTTAAATCACTTCTTCAAGGGGGAGTTTGTTTTTTAAACCGTTATCTTCTAATTTATATTTTTCTGAAAGCCTTTTTTTTTTGGTTAAAAACCATCTTTCTTTTTTTTAGTTAAAAACCATGAAATCAATAAAACTCAGACTTATTTTTACCTATTCTTTCTATCATTTTTTTTTTTTTTGTTATATTATTTTATCATTTTTATTTTTGTTATTATGACTATTTTTATTTTTATTATTATTATTATTATTATTATTACTGTTTTTTATTATTATATTATTATTATTATTATTTTATTATTATTGTTATTTTTATTTTATTATTATTATTTTTAATTTAATAATATTATCATATTATCTCATCATTATCATTATTATTATCATTATTTTGTTGTTATTATGATATCATTTTTATTATTATTATTATTTTATTATATTATCTTAATTGTTATTATTATAGACTTATTATTCCTAATGTTTTTCATATTATCATTATTTTTATTTTCATTGTTTAATTTTTATCATTATTATTTTTAACTGTTTTTATTATTTTATTATTATTTTTATTTTTGTTATTATATTATTATTAAAATTATTTTTATTTTATTTTATTATTAAAAATTTTTATTTTTCATCATTATTTTGTTATCACGTTATTATCACACATTTTCATTATTATTTTTTTCATTACATTACTACCATCTTTTTATTATTATCATTATCTTTTTTTCAAATCATTTTTATTTTCGTTTCCTTTAACTATTTTTTCTTATTGGCGCAAATTTTGCAGCTCCCAAAAATCTTTTTTTTTTACGTGCACGTTCCACAGGCATTTTTTCATACATTATATTCAATTTTAGTCAAGGGGAGAGAAAGTCAATGTCTTCCTTTTTTTATGTATTTCCATTTTGAAAAAAAAGGGAATGGCGGGAAAAAAATCCCAAATCCCATACGGCCCTCCGGTTTTGCACGTTCGGCAGAACCGGGTATTAAATAAGTAAATAAATTCTATCTATACTGAGTATGTGTATTTATGTGTATATATATCATACACATAAACACATCACGCACACACACACGCGAAACCCCTCGCACCGCCACGCCACCTCACCTCACGCACATGCACAGCACCCACCCCGCACACGCACACGCACAGCACAAAGCACCCACATAAAACACGCCACGCAACCCCACACACACACCACCACACACACACACACACCCCCCCACACACACACACACCATATATATATAATTAATTAATTAAAATATATATATGTTTTGTGTGTTTGTGGTGTGTGTGTTGTGGTGTTTGTGTGTGTGTGTGTTTTTTTCTCTCATTTTTCCTTTGCTTTTCTTCTGTTTCTGTTCTATTTTCCCCCCCTTTTTTCTTTTTCCTTTTATCAAAAGCCCTTTTGTAAAATTTCCCACTATACCCCTTTTTAATTTGATTTCATGACCAAAAAAATTATTAAGGGGGAAAAAAAAAAATAAAAAAAAAATATATATTAAATATTATATTATATTATTATATATAAATTTTATATATATATTATTCTAATTTATATTTTTTTAATTAATTTTTTTTTTTTTTTTTTTTTTTTTTTTTTTTGGGGGGGGGGGGGGGGAATGATAAAAACAGTTTTTTAAAAAAAAATCGAAATAAAAAAACAATGGCTAAATATTAGGGCGATGAAATTCAAAAAGTTTGTAAATTTAAATAATAAAATTGAGTGGTGTGATAACAGTACGGAAAAAAACGTGATATTGTCGAAGAAAATGAAAAATAAAAAAATGATAATAAGCCAAAATTTATTTTGTATTAATTAATCATATTTTTACAATTTTCGCAACAGCGTCTCATATCATATCATTTTTGTTGTTTTTCATTATTGTTATTCTTTTTTTTTTAATTACTATTCAACTGTATTATTATCATTATCATTGTATTCTATTTTAAACCCTTATCCTGAAGTCTTGTTTTATTATCATTATCACTGTTACTTTTTTTGTTATGATTGTTTTTAATACATTACTATCATTTTTTATTATCACCTTATCTTTTTACTGTACTACTAAAGCTACTACTGCTATTGTCATTTTATTTCATTGTTTTATCATATGGGTATATCATTTCTTATCACATTGTTACTTACTACTATTTGATGATAGAGATTGTATTATGATTATCTTTGAATTTTAATTTTTTTTTTTTTGTTTTTTGCTTGTAAAAATTTTCCTTAACCTTAAAATGATTTTTCATTTTTATTATGATTTGTATCATTATCATTATTTTATTATTATTATTTTTTTATTATTATTATTTTCATATTTTATTTTACTATTATTGTTTTTAATTATTATTTTTATTTTTATTATTATTATTATTAATTATCATTTTTATTACTATTTTTTTTTTTTTTTTAATTTTTATTTCATTTTATATTATTTTATTATTTATTAAAAATTACCCTTTTATTAACATTTTTTATCATTATTTTATATTGCAACAAGTAATCCATTGAAATTTTATAAAGAAGAGAAACATAATAAAAGGATAGTCAAAATAATCACAAAATGAAAATCTTATAATCAAAAATGATAGTTTTAAAATTTAAATTAAAATAAAAAAAATAAGGGAATAGACAGAAATCAGTAAATATGATAATAAAAATGAGGTAATATATTTTTTTTTATCCCCATAAAGAGGCTTATCATACGATCTTTTTTTGAATGATAATAACAGTATTTCAGCCCCCGTCTCATCATAAATTCGAGGACGAACTATCTATATTCTATCTACTACAAAAAACATCTATTTCTATCAAAATATCTATCTAGCTATCTCAAAAATCTTCATCTACAATATATTATATTTTTTTATCAAATCCCGTAGAATCGGGGGCCTATGTTGTACGATAGAAAAAAAAAAAAAAATATATAAAATAAATTAAACACAGGGTTTTTAATTTTACGCCGCTGGGGATCCCCAAAATTTGTATTTGTCTAAAAATGATTAGGTTGTAGTGCCCAAAATGCCCGTTAAAACCTTGTTATAAAAACATGTTAAAAAACGATAAAAATTTTAATTATTTTTTTCACTATTTAAATTTTCATAGTTGTTATACCTCATTAGCTCTCTCTCAGCAATGTCGTTCTTTTCTTTACCCTTTTCATTTTCAAATAAAGTCTTCCTTTTTTTCAACCATTACCTTTTCTCTGTAATATCAACTACTTACAAGAATATTTCCCTCATTACTATTTTTTACGCAATCTAGATGTTTAAAATAATTAAAAGCTGGGGAATATTATTAAAAATTTTAAAAAAGCTAAAAGGGGTAAAATTTTATATAAATCTGCTCCCCCATTGGGTTTCCATCTAACTAGGTGCACTCAAACACCCCCGCTCGCCCACCATTTATTTATTTCTACCTAAACGAAAGCGATTTCTAGTCAACCAAGAAAAGAAAAAGCGTAATCGGAACAGTCGTTTGCATAAAAACAACTACCGTTTGATTTAAATTTTGCTTTGTCTCTTATTTATAGTCTACAGAACCTCCCAAAATTTGACAGGGGAACCCTTTCTATTTCTTGCAGACCTACTTTTCTCCAATGTGGGATTTTATACGTTTTGTTTGATAAACAGGAGTTTTATTTTTTTATTAATTGTTTTTATTAATTGAATAGGAACGATAAGGATGTGTATAATTTTCTTTTTCCGACAAATTTAGGCCCTTTTCCCGTTCGATTTTTTTCGGAAGCCCTTTCCCCTTGAAAATTTTTTTTTGTAAAGCGATGAAAAATTTTTGTGCAGATAAAAATAGGCTTTACGGGGCCCCCAAATTTAGAAACTCAAAAAAATGAACATTCTAAAAGAGGATTTTACAATATATTTATCCTTTTTTTGACCCCGGCATTTTGAAAAAAGGGTATGTGGGGTTGAGAAAAAACGGAACCAATTTCAGAATACAAAACTAAAGTCATAAAGGATGCTTCATGAAAACCCGGCAAAAATAAAGTAAAAAAATGAATAAATAAATAAAACCTATATATATATATATATATATAATTAATATTATTATATATATAATATAATATTATATATCATACATACTACACACATAACCCACACGCACACACACAAATATATAAAATATATATAATATTATATATATATATATATAATATATTTATTTATTTTAAATAGCATCATAATCACAAACCACACCCAAAATATATATATAATATAATATATTATAATATATATATATATATATATTTAAAAATTTCCCACCACACACACCAAAACACATAACGCTACCCTAAAAAATTGCCCTACCCCAAAAAAATAAAACGATGGCGAAAAAATACTTTCCATAATTTTGCCCAAAATGAAAAAGGAAAGGTTTATTCGATTTAATTTAGTGTTTGATGCGCCCCTAAAACAAATTCCTCTACCTGGTATTCAATTTTTTAAATTTTTTTTACGGGACGGCTCAAATGTTTTTTTAATTTTGAAAGATGTGGGAAAAAATAGTCAAAATTATAAATTTTTAGTCTATTAGTGAATGGGAATGCTGGGACTTAGCAAAAAGAAAATTTTCCCCGACTCGACCAAAAAAGTATATTATTATTGCCATGGAAGGTTTTTGTCCTATTTTCAGGTATGTAAAGACGGATGTAATTTTTTCTGAAAATATAAAACATAGCACTGATCACTGGCCCAAAAACCCCCAACCTGCTGCTTTTTTTTGACATAACAAACCCTAAGAAAAAGCAAAAAAATTACTAATTGGAAAATTCCAGAATTATCGCCAGCCCGCCCCTTTTTATTTGGGGTTGCCCTTAATCAAAATAAGCAAGGTACATAGGGCCCTTTTTTTTAAATTTCGTCGTTGCAGTTACTTTTCCCGCTTTTTCTGTGAATGGAGGAAAGCTTTAAACCCCCAGTTAGGAAAAGTTTTCACCCTCCCTTACAATTTAGAAAAAAAAAAATAATCCCATTTATCTACCCGTAAATACACCCCGAAAATTCAATTAATATTTAAATACAAAAACTACCTAATGGGTACAAAAACCCAACGATACGAAATTAAGGGAAATTTCCGGGCGTCATGCGAGTGAGGGGCCGTCGCCCTGAGCAATCCCATCTGCCGGCACGAGGGGGAAAATTGGTACCCTCCCGTGATCTTAGCAGTGAGAAGGTTTCCTGTCCTTTCTTCGCGTTTTTTTTAGTGTAAGTTCCGTTTCCCCGGCCCGGTTTCCACCGGGCCTCGGGGGAGCCCAAAGGCCCACCCCCCCCGGGGTAGGAATAGACCTAGGGGAAAGGGGAGATATCCCCCTCGGAAAACTGGGCCATGCGTTGCTTCAGTGGAGGGGCGGATGTCAGGCCTTATTTAGCCTTTTGTGTGGGGGACTTCGCCGCGAAACTGCACCCAAGGGGGCGTCGGACGGGGCCTGACTTAAATCGCATAGCCCCCTATTTTTTGGGGGTGCTCCGAGGGTATATTATCTGGTTAATTTTTTTTCCTTTAAAAGAGGGGAAATTGACGAGAAAAGGGGGGAGAGGAGGGGGGAGGGGAATTCACACACGAGAAATCCGGGTCTTTCGGGGGGTTAGCTTGCTCATGTTTTTCTTTTACCAACGTTAATTTGCTTTTCCGGGTTTTTTTTTCCGTGGAATGGGAGCTCTTCCCCCTTTTTTGTGTAAATGGGGAAAAAATAGTTTATAGGCCTACGGGGGGAAAATTCCTCGAGTTGCGGAGAAAACGAACTTTTTTTTTTTTTTCATTCTTTGTAAGCCTTATTTCTTTCCCCTTTTAGGAAGTTTTTTTTAAAGTCCCGTTTAATGCAAAGTAAAAACCCGTGTTATCTCTATTTTGGCAACAAGTGTTCTCCAAGACCAAAAAAATTTTTTAATGAAAACCTGGTTTGAATTCCAGCAAACAGGGAAAATCTGGTGTTCCTTGGGTGTAAATCACACAAATTATTAATCTATTTTTGGCATGTATTCCCCCAGGCCATTGAAAGGGGGAAAAAAGCTATGTTAAAAATGGTATTGTCTTATTTTTTAACCCTTTAAAGATCCAACTAGTGTTAAAAAAAAAAAAAAAAAAAAGTCGGCTGGTTTTTCCAAGTTATTGGTTACTTTTTTAAGAAATAATGGGATTATTTTTTTTTTTTGGAGTTGACGGCATTTCTCTGGCCAAAAGGGGGAACCTCTTTCCCAGCTGGCAATGGGGCCCAATCCTGCGCGGGGGTGTTACGGTTTTTTTATTATTTGTAGTTACGGATAAAAAAAGGATAGGGAAAGTTCTATATGAAGAAGATAGAACCTTGGGGGGCTTTTTTTTTTTTACTGGAGCTTTAGAAGATATTTAAATGTTAAGAAAAAACTTCGCAGTTCACTTCTTTTTCCCTCTTTATGTAGTTAATTACACAGTATAGAACAGACATATTTCTATTGGTTGGTTTCATGATCTTACTTGGGTAAAGGTTTTATTTTCTAAAGCCATCCAAATCTTGAAATTTTATCTTTTGGTTTGATACATAATATGTGTAAATCTCATGTTTTTTTTCCATTGAATAAATAAAAAAAAGTATTGGAATGAAATTTTCCTCTGAAGCTGTCCCTTTTATCGACCATTGCTGGAAATCCACAAACATTGCTATGTCCCAAAAAACCTTCCTAATCGGGGTTTTCCCCCAGACCCCTTATCCGTCTCTACTTTTTTATCAGGAGCTCTGTCCCAACCCTATCTGACTCTTTATTTTTTGATCGGGGGCTTGCCCTTAGGCCCCCCCCAATCGCCAGGACTTGTTCTTTCGCATTTCTTGCGACCCCCTTTTTTCCTTTTCTGGTGTTTTTTTTTTTTGCCCACACAGAGTATTTCATGTTTGGGTTTGTCTTTTGATTATAGAGCCTTTCATTTTTTAAAAGTATGCTAAAATATCCCCCCCCTTAACCCCTTTTTTTAGCACTTCATGCCAGCTTAAAGAAAAGTACATTAGGGTATGGAGGGGTTTTTTGGACTGGTCCTAGGGGGATATCGCAGATATTTGTCATTTTGGAAATAGGGCCCAAATAGCTAACCTATTATTTTATCACCTATTTTTTTTCGTACGATAGTGGGGTCTTTTCCCTCTTGCCGCCCTCCCCCGTAAAATTAACCCCTTTTTTTCAACCTTTATGTCAGCACATTTATTTGTTTTTTCCCTTAACCATTTTATTCAGAGCCCAAAATTTTACAATGTTAAAACTATAAAAAAAGAAAACTATCTGCTTTAAAGTAAGGCATACAAGGTTTCAAAAACTTACCCGTAAAAGGGTTTATCAGTCATAAAGTGAAAAAGCCCCCCCCCCCCCCCTTTCAAAATCTTTTTAAGGCGCAGATTATTTGGGTAAAAAAATGTCACCTCACCTCTTGAGATTGAGTCTAGTTACTATTGTGGGCATAAAGATTACAGACATTATTGTGAACCAAAACCTCGCTAATCAAAAGCTTTACTTCTAAACCCCAAACCAGTTGCTTTTTTTTTCCCAGCCGGGTTCCAGGGCTGCTCTTATCTGTGCAATATTTGCGCAAATGATTTGGTTAATTTTTACAATATGGGTTAAAGGGAGTGCAAATTAGAGATAAAAAACAAAAATCTTGTAGAAAAAATAAAATGCAAATGGCAAAGCCCTAAAAAAAATATCGTAGCCCAAACCCCCTTTATGCTCCCAGTTTTATCACTATCTTGCCCGGGATCCCAGGTGAAGACCGTGTTTCATGGAGGTTATTGGGGGCGAGCCCCCCCCCCAAAACCCCTTTTCCCAGGGCAATGCCCCGGACACCCGGGGCGCAAATTAATTCTTTTAAAAGATTGTGACTGGAATGACTGTAATTTTTTTGTAAAGAACTGTCAAAAAATTTCTTTTTTCTGCTATACTCAAAGCTTTGGAATTGTTCAGTATCGGACTGATTTTTTTCTCTTTAAGAGGCCTTAATTTTCTTTATCTTAGTGCGTCTATTAAATTATCCATTTACTGTTTATCTTTCTTTTTAGTTTGGATTGCCCCTTTAAATTTTCAAATACATGTTTTTTTACAGGGGACTATCATGCCACACCGCACATATTTTTTCTGCTTTATTTTTTGGTAACTTCAGTTAAATTTTGTCCCCAAATAATTGCCGTCCCACCCAAAAAAAAGCGAGATCAGAAAAAGAAGGAGCACCAAGGCCAGGCAAACCAAGAAAATAGAGCCCAAAAAAGGACAAAAAGGTGAGAAAATAAGTCTGTATTTTTTTTTTGAATTACTAATTAATACTACAAAGTTCACTATATGGCAAAATTTTTAGTAAATTTATAAGTTTTGTTATTTTTCATAGGTAATGAACTTTATGGTCCTTCTTTAAAATCAGGTTTTTTATTTTTATTGTTAAATTTAATTTAAATGTATTTATTTTTTTTTTATTATTTTTAAAAAAAATTACAACTTCCCTACAAAAGCTACCTATAGTCTTGCTAGAAATTTCAAAAGGTGGAACCCTGAATTTATCCAAATTTAAAATTTACTTTTTTGGGGTGCAAAAAGCATCTACTTTTTTTTTTTTTGCAGTATTTAGTTATTTTACAAATTGAATATTAAATAAGGGGAAATTTCCATCATTTTTGGGGATAGTAGGGTCTACTAATTTATACACTGATTTTTGAATGATCTGACACCTTTCCCCCGAAACCTTTTCAAAATTGATGGTAAAATGGCTACTTGCCACATTAAAAAAGCAGGATTGGGTCTTTCCCACCTCAGTTTTTCCAAAAAATTATTAGATAAGTTCTTCCATCACAAAAATGAAGGTTGCTAGCCAAATTCTGATTTAAATTTCTCCCGTTTGACATCATGGGGATAAACTGGGGTCCTTTTGTGATTGGTTCAGTCTCAAACCATTTTTTTTCCCTGGCTTAAAGGTTGTTTTGGGCTGGAAAATTTAATTAAATTTTTGCCAAAATTTTCTATTCCAGAGGGGTTTGGCCCACAGCCCCTTTGGATTTTTTTTTTATTTAAAAATTTTTTTTTAAAGGGTTCATTTAAAGGTTTCCTTAATTTTCATTTTATATGGGGAAAAGCTTTTTATATGAAACCCGTCCCCCCTTATCTTACTTTCAAATGAAAGATATTTTCTGGAAATTTTTTGGAAGGGGATTTGGCTATTAGAAATCATATTTCCCGTACGAAAATTTAAAAAGCAGTGTAAGTCAAGAAATTTGGTTAGCCATACAGTAAACTTCAGGGGGCGGTTTTTTTGTAACCTTTAACCTTGAGCAACTACAAGTATGATTTGAAAAATATTAGTATATAAGGAAAATTTTATTTACAAACATTTTTTTGGGGAAAAAATCCAGTGCATCTAAATCCTTGGTGGCCTTCACCTGACAAAAAACATCAATCGAAGCTTTAGGTCTTGTATATTTTTTTTCCTGTGTCGGTTCTATTGGGGGAAAACATAGAAAAGGTTTTTCAGTTTTTCTTACTCTTTGAAATACTTTCTTTTTTTATATTAATAGAAAGTATCAAAATTCACTTTTCCCGAAAAATCATTTTGATCCTAATTCATTTTAGTAACTTGGGTTTTTGTTGTTAAACCCCCAAGTCAAGGATCTGCAAACAACTCCAAGAAAAATTCAAAAGAAACCACACCCCTGCAAATGGGAACCCCGAGGCAGCAGAGAAACCCAACGCGAAGGTAATTTTTTTTGGATTAATAGATTGACCATATTTACAAAATTTTTCAAACAGTTTTTTTAATATTTACCATTTATACTGTATTACATTTTTTAAACCCCGGGGACTTTTAACACTTCCTTTCCCTTTTTTTTTGAACAGAAAAGCTTTGCCGCCGTTTTAAGAAGACATGAAGATTGCTGCCCCAAGCACGTCATGCCTGGTTCCTGGGTATCCATCCGTGCTCGGAGTAAAGATTGACAACTTTCCATCACTTTCCATGGTTCAGAGATGCTGCAGACCCAAGCTTGAGTTTAAATTTTGGACAAAGGGGGGGTTTTGGAACCTCTGATTTATGTTTAATATATTGAGTTATGTTTAATAAAAAGTTTTAAATTTTTTTTTATTGTTTAAGGTTTTTACAGTTAGTAAGTTGTAGACTATGCGTATATTTAAAAAAAAAGGTTAAAATTTTTTTTATTAGTCGTTTACTAATTGTTTCAGATATGGGCTAATTTGGGGAAAATGGTTTGTGGCAATCCACTCTGCTACAACAAAAGCAAAAGGAGGTGCCCATTCAAAATCACCTTGACATCTTCCCTTAGTAAGAGAAAGCCCCATCAACAAACTGCCTTCAGTGTGTTATGGGGGTTGGAAGAGAAAAACCTTGGAGGTTTGGCTAAGAGTTTGGGGATGATGGAGATGACGGTAAGTAATTTTTATTTAACGTTCTTGATATTACACAACATTAACCCTGGGGAACAGGCTTGGAAACAAATGATTATGAAGTATGGGGGTGTTTTATTTTAAATTGCACTTTGGGGTTTTTGTGGAATTTCATTTTGGGATTTTTTCATGGGAAAAATACTTCTTTTGTATCATTTTAATTTTCATTTCTTCCTATTTTTAAAAATTTTAATGAAAAAAACCCCTTTTCAGCTAAAAAGCATCTTTTAAAACTCATTGGTCTTTTTCTAATTTAAGAGATTAATTACATACCCACATTTGCAATTTTTTATGTAAATCCTGAATTTGTAAAGCCACCACTCTCCCCTTTGATAGCCATAATTCTTTATTAATGCAAATTTTCTAGTCTGATACATTTTTCTTTGAATCTCAGAGCTCAGGAAAAACTCATGGAGTCTATGACCCTTTGGGTAATTGGAGCCCCAACACCCAGGCAAGGCTGCCATATCTTCATGGGCTTGGCTTTACCCATCCCTGATGGAGAAGGGTTCAAAAATTTCTCTGAGGATGGCAAAGAGAATTGCTCTTGCTCGTGCTCTGTTTGTCAAGCCACAATTTTTCTCCTTGATGACCCACCAATCCTTGGATTTTGATGCCTTGTGTGGGTGGAAAGGATTTTTCAAAATAAGCGTATTTTTTTCATCAATCTCCCTCGCAGGTCAGGTTTTTCCTCCCCCCCCTATGTTTTTTTTTTTTTTTTATGATGTTTTGTTTTACATCTTTTACTGTAACCCGTGATTTTCATTGTTGTTGCTTTGTTTTTTTAGGATTTTTGAATGGGTTTGCCCCCAAAAATTTTTCCCCCTGGGAAAAAGAAACTGAAGTACTATGGTGGTAATTACATGCCTTTTTCGAACAAAAATTGAACAACTGGAGAATCAAAAAGAAAGCATATCAGTGGGAGCAGGCCCGATTGCTCATATGAAAGGGGGAAATTTTTCTTGATTAATATGCACTATTTTTATCAGGTTATTATGCTTTTTAATAAAAATTTTTTCAGAATAGAATTTTCGATATTTTAAATTTTTATATCGAAAAATAAAAATGTCATATAAATGTTTTAAGGGCTTCTACACACCTTCACCCCCCACTCATCCACCCACCTACCCACCCACCCACCCCCCCACCCACCCACCCCTCATCCACCCACCCCCCACCCCTCACCCCCCCCCCTCATCCCTCCATCCATCCATCCATCCATCCATCCTCCATCCATCCATCCATCATCCTCCATCCATCCCTCCATCCATCCATCCATCCCTCCTCCATCCAAACCCCCCCACCCCTTACCTCCCCCCCCCCCCACCCCCCACCCACCCACCCCCACCCCCCACCCACCCCCCCACCCCCCCCCACCCACCCCCCCACCTACCCACCCCCCCACCACCCCCCCCACCTACCCCCCACCCCCTACCCCCCCCCCACCCACCCCCCCCCCACCCCTACCCCCCCACCCCTCCCCCTACCCCCCCACCTAAACCCCCCTACCCCGTGGAGAGGGGCTTTTCACACAAACCACATCACACACATACTATTTCATACTTTCCCCACACCCAAAAGAACGACATTTACTTGGCTTTCCAAATTTTTGCAAAAACTACATTGCGAGATTGGGTCACGGTTCGCTAAGCTTGCATCGGCACGTCCAAGGAAAGCCCTGCAAAGATGGTCCAGGGGGTCTTACGAAAAGTTTCTGGGGGACAGACCTTCCTTCTATTTCCCCAGATGTGGGAAAATTTCCCCCCTCCGTAAGATTATGGAAGTAGTTTTTTTTTGAATGTTGAATTGTTATTTCACATTTTACTTTAAAACCCTTTTCTTTGTGTAAAGAATGTGTATTTGCAAATGTTATCATGGTGCAAATGCTTGACTTTCTTTTTTAACCCGTTTGACGGGTGTGTAACACGTCATAGAAAACGGTCTCAGCGGAAAATTGTCGCGCGCGACGCGCCAGAGCGAGGGGAGGGGACGTTCGGGTAAAAACGGGGCTCCCGTGCCCCCTGCGGGGCCTTGCCACATCTCGCTAGATTTTAATTGATTTCATGAGTTCTTATGCCCATCAAAAAGGTTAAAAAAAACCCATGACACCATCTTTATAATTTCAGGTAATCATGGTACAAGATTCATTTCCCCTACAAGGGGCCAAAAATCATTTTCAAGAATCTGGAATTTGGGATTGATTTGGATACAAGGCTTGCCTTGGGAGGGCCAAATGGTCGGAAATCAACCCCTTTTAAAACTTTTTTATGGAGATCTGACCCCGATCATGGGATGATCCCTAAAAAAATTTCCCCCTTTAGAAATTTCTCTTTTTCATCAGCTCTCCCCGAACTTCTTGACCTTGATCTTTCTCCCCTTTATTACATATGACTCATTTTCCCGAGCTGAAGGAACGTATGAGGGAATTTGTGAAAATGCAAAAGTTTTTAACCAAAAATGTCCCCTTTTCATAATGAAAAATAGAACATGCACATTGCTATTTTATATTGTCATAATGATATAAAAAATGCACAGTCTTTTCATATATTTTAGATAAAAAGTTTGCTTTTTTTAAATGTGTTCTAGTTAACCTTTTCATAGTTTTAACTTGGAAATTTTTTTACCTTAAGGTAGAAAGTTATCGGGCGTAGGGGATTAAGGGGAAGCAGCAAGTATCACATTCGTCTTTTAGCGTGGAAAAGCGTTGTCAGTAGTGTTTGCGGGGGTTGTCTCATCAAAACCCCACTTGCCCCTACTTGACAAACCTAAAAATCATTGGAATGGAAACGTTTTCTTTGGCCGATGTATTAATGATTTCGGGGGGCATGGTCTTGTTTCTCCGATTCAGCTGATTTCTCGGGTAGGGTTTTGAGAATTATAATTGAAAATTTTTTACTTTTGGAAAGTCACAAAAAAAAAAGAAGTTGGTGTTTTTTTTAATTTGGGTTTGGGAAAAGGGAAAACAATGTTCTTTTTTTTTTAAAAGGTGTTAGTAATTCTTATACTTGGACATTGCTACCTTTTTTTTTTTGGGAAATTTATTTATTTCCCTTTTGCTCTACCCAAATTTTTTAAGTTTTCTTTTTTAAATTCTGTAATCGTCAACCCCTAGTCTTATATTTTCTTTTTATCTGTATACGGTAAGAGGAGATTTGGATTTGTGAGAAGGAACTGTTCCAAAAAGGGGGAAGGAACTTTTGTCATCAAGGAAATGCGAAAAAGAAGGTTCAAAAGGGATAATGAAAGAAAAAAAAAAAGTTTAAAAATTTAAGAAAACTATTAAATTTTTTTTGGAAATCAAAAAAGTATTAAAAGGTTTTGGGAAAAAAAAAAAAAGGGACACAAATTTAATTTAATCCTTTGAGCAACAAAAATGCTCGTTTTTGGGCAAGTCACTTAAAAAATTCCTTTTGATTATAAAAAAATATATAAATTTTTTATCATCTTTATTTTTTTTAAGTTTTTTATTTTCATTTTTCATCTAATGGTTTTGGACTGTCATGGTGTTCATCTTGTCTATTAGGTAAAAAAAAATTAAAATTTAGCACCTCTTTAGTGATGCATTTATTTCCTGTATTGTGGTGGTTCCCAAAATTTTTCTTTTTTGAAGTAACGCTTTACTTTGAATTTTTCACTGACTGACCTTTGTTGATAAATTGATATGGAAATCGACTAATCGGGAAATTTCTGGGAGAAAATAAAAAATATGTATAAAATGATAATATCTATACGAGA
>NC_051392.1:26796293-26801293 GCF_015228065.2 Penaeus monodon | reverse complement strand
GCTGGTGGAGGACCTCTGTCCTTCTTCATACTGACCTCGAGTCCGAAGAGCTGCGCAGCCTCTGCAAAGCAAGATGTTTAGTCGCTGCAAGGCTCTTTCGGTGTGGCAACGAGGGCAGCATCATAGCAAAGAGGAGGTCACGGATCAGCTTTGCTCAAGAGTCTTTGTGTTGGCATGCGTCTCCTGAGGTTGAACAGACCTGCCATCAAGGCGTTAGCCCGGATGTACACAGCTTTCGTCCAATCGTCAAGGCATTTCAGTGGCCTCTTGAGCATCAATGCTGAGAAGATGCTGAACAGTGTAAAGGTGCCAGAACACAACCCTGTTTCCGCCATTGACGATGGGGAAGTGTGCTCAGAGAGGTCGCTGTTGATCATTGTGCAATTGAATGACCAAGCTGAGGAACTTTGGGGGGCAGGCCGAAGGCGTGCCACTGATCATCCATAGCCCCTTCCTGCTCACAGTTTCAAACGCTTTGGTCAGATCCACAAAAGTCACGTACACAGCCTTTGTTCTGCTCCCGGCAATTCTCCTTGGAGCTGCCTGAGGAAACGAACACCATGTCTGTGGTGCCCCTGTGGTCCCTGAATCCACATTGGGTTTCTGGGAAGCTGGTCCTTCAGCGATGGTGGGTTAGCAATCTGTTTTTCAGAAGCACTCGGGAAGACTTTCCGCGATAGAGAGCAATGTTATCCCCCGGTAGTTTTGAGCAGTCCAACTTTTCTCCTTGTTCTTGTACAAAGTGATATGACTGCATCACGGAGGTCTCTTTGGAAGCTTGCTCTGCTCCCACAACATTAGACAAGGAGTTTATGGAGCTTGCTGTGTAGTGTTGGTCCCCCTCTTTCCAGATCTCTGGTGGGATCCCACTCACTCCTGCTGCTTGGCCACACTTCAGCTGCTCTATGGCTTTTGAAAATTTCTTCTATAGATGGTAGGGGTCTTCCAATTCCTCTATGACTGGCTTCTGACAATGCAGAGAACTGCTGAGTCCTGGACGACGTGGTCACGCTGAAGAGGGCCTGAAAGTGCTCACGGACCAACGGGCTCAGGATGGAAGGTTTTTGTCTGTGAAGAGCGCCTGGCCATCTGCACTGCGTAAAGGACTCTGGATGTGGTGAGTAGGACCATATACTGCTTAAGGGCTTCATAGAAGCCTCTGTAGTCACCAGTTGTCTGCGCAAAGCTGAGTTTTCCTCTGCGTGGTTGGTCCACCACACTCCGTTCTGGATCTCTCAAGCTTGCGCTGGAGGTTGCTGGGGGTAAAAAAAAAAAAAAGCAAATGAGACGGAAGACAGCTTTCTTCAGCAGGACATGACGGCTGAGCCAGGTGGGCCTGATGGGCTGACCTCTTTTTTACAGACAGCAGTTTCCTGGATCTCTTGGTTGTTCCTCATCGAACCATTCTTTGTTCTCTTGGTGGTAAACCCAAGTACGTTCTTCAGATGTTTGCAGGTGGCAGTCTTCAGTTGATCCAGAGTGTTTCGGTGAGGGGTCTTTTGCGGCAGTCTAGCAACGCTCTCAAGCTTGGACTGTAGGTCTGCCTGAAGTCAGCTTTCACTTCAGATGACTGAAGTTCTCGTGGGGGTCCCTCCCTTCCTTGGTTTTGGGTTTGAAGTGCAGCCTGATGTTGCACAAAGGCGCACTAAACGAATGGTCGTGTGACATTCCTGCACTGGGCATCACTCTGGTGTGAAGGACATCCCTTGAGGTCTTTTTGGGAGGAACTAGGACCGTAGTCTATGAGGTTGCCCAATGTTTGGACCGAGGGTGCATCCAGGTTGTTTTTTCAATCGTCCTTTTGCTGAAAAGATGGTGGTTGGTGATGACCAGTTGCTGCTCAGTGCAAAGCTCCAACAGCACGCGCCCATTGTCGTTGCAATTTCCAACGCCGTGTCTGCCAAGAACTCTCCTTTCCAGCATCTACATCTTGACCTACTTCTGGCGTTGAAATCGCCAGGATTATTAACTTGTCGTCTTCCAGGGATGCTTTGGAGATGGCCGGCGGGCTTCCGAATGAACTGCTCTCTTTTTCTTGCAGGTTCAGCTTGGAGAGTCCCGGGGGCATAACACGCAACTGAAGATCGTTGGCATACTGTTTTGTTCTCAGAGGGGAGGCGCATGGACATGGTGGCGGTCCCGAGTGGCCGGTTGGCAGGTTTTTCCCAGTTGAGGCGAGGGAGTGTCCAGATCATGAAAGCCGACGGCCTTGGAGAGGCGCCTTTCTGTTGGGCAGGTTTCCCTGACCCAAGAGGGTGTAACCGGCGCCATGCTCCTGGAGGACTGCTACTCATGGAATCGGACCCTCCTACGTGCAGCAATGTCCAACATCCAACTGGACAGTTCGTGTACAATCAGAGCGGAGGGCGACGTTCAGCGGTTGCTGTCATCTGCGTCGAGCAATGGTCCTGACATTCCAACAGACAGCTATTTTCAGTGCTTTTGCCCCTTGGAGGTGGGTGCGTACCTGTCCCTTGCTTTGGTGGTGTTGTTATTCGACTGCTTGAGAAGATGCCCGTTGCCGCAGCAAGCCAACTGGGGGATGTGAGAAAGCTTTTTTTCGGCCACCTTTTCTAGCCCCTCTCCGTGTGGAGCAAGCAGTGGTGTCCCCTGAAGAGGGCTGCTTGGTTAGTTCAAGGCGCTGCCTTGGTGATGCTGTGTCGTCTCAGGTCAACATCAGAACTACCAATTCCTGAACCACCTGCATGCAGGATTGGAGCTGCGGCTTCCAGTGACATCTTTCACCTGCCCCCCTTTCCCATAGCTGCAGGGCATGGTAATGTTGGTGGCATCGGTGCGGACGAAAGACCTGGTCCTTCAAGCCTGCGCAATGGAGTTTTTATTTAAGGTGGAGCCGCAGTGTGCGCAGTATCTGGCCCACCTTTACACCCGTGGTTCATCTGCCATACGCCTAGCAAAGCTGTAATGGTGACAGTGAGGTCCTCGGGTCGTAGGTTTTAACATCAGACTGCTCCTTGTCCTAGCCTCTGGCTCAAAAAAACCTTCCTCGGAGCACGGGGGCTTGTTACCCTTGCGGGGGCACGCTACTGAAGGTCCGGACATGGGCCCAACTTAACCCCAGGGTCAATGGCATGGGGGTCGAGACAGTCCAGCATCTCTCCGCACTTCAGGGGTTTTCGCTGTCGACTTTTCCTTGGTCTTAGATGGACTGGGCCTTCCCCGCTATCGGCTCCTATCGCCCGCATGCGACAGGTAGCACAGGGTTACATGGTACCCGTGTACCATCCAATCTCGATGTATATATATATATATATATATACATACATATATATACAATATATATTATATATATATAAATATATATATATATATTATATATACAATATAATATAAATATAAAACGATATATATATATACGATTATATATATAACCGATATATATACTACACGATAATATATATATAGCTATATATATATATACGATATATATATATAATATATAAAAAATATTTATAATATAATATATCTATATATATATAATATATATACGATATATAATATATATATATATATATATATATATATATATATATATATATACGATCTAATATATATATATATCTCTATCATACTATTATATATCTATAGATCTCATATCTATCTCCGATATATATATATATAATATATATTCTCCTAATCTCTCTCTATATCCGGATATATATATATATACATATATATTATATCATAGATATATATATATGTATCTACCGATAATCTCTATATATATATATGTAATATCCGCTCTCCACCTATATCTATCTACTATCTCTCTATATATATTACTCTCTACCTCTATATAATATATACTATCTACGATCTCTACTCTATATACCTCTATCTATATATACATCATATATAAAATTATATACATATCTCTAATATCTATCTTCTATCTCTCTATATATCTATATCCGCTCATATATATTATACTACGATTCATATATACTCCTATACATATATATATATATATATATATATACATGATACATATATATATAAAATATATCATATATATATCTAAATAATATAATATATATATCGTATATATTATATATATATTTATATATACTATCTGTATATATATATATATCTATATATCATCATATATATCTATATATACTATATGTCTATATATCAGATATGTAGATATATATATGTTCTAGTCATATGTATATATATACTATTATATATATATATATATATATATAGTATATGTATATATATATATGTCTATATATATATATTATATATCTATGTAGATATATTATATTGTTATGTATATATATATATATATATGTATATGTATTATATATATTATTTTTAATACATATATATATACATATGTATGTTGATTTATATATATAATAATATATAGATTATATCATATATATATATATAACCATATATATACACATATATAAATCTATATATACATATATATACATATATATTATACATTATATAATATAATACATAATGTATATATATATGTTATAGATAGTATGTATTATATATGGTATATCTCGGTATATATATCCTGTATCTATATCTGTCTATATATGTGTTATCATCTCTGTGTATATCATAGTATGGCTCTATATCTACTCTATATCTCTACATACATACATATGTATATATATCTATATGTATATATGTATCTATCTATGCTATATATCTCTGTCTCTTATCTATACATATATATATACATATCATATCTACATATATAGATACATATTATATATATATATAGATACACATTATATATACACTATATACATATTATATTATACATATATATATACATATATATTATATGCATATATATAATATATATACATATATAATAATCTATATATATATATATAACAAATAGATAATCTGATACATACTATATATAATACATATATATATACACGTATATATATATATATGATATATATATATATAATATCCTATATATCATATCTATAATATACATA
>NC_051392.1:26778793-26791293 GCF_015228065.2 Penaeus monodon | reverse complement strand
AGTATTATAATATATTATAGAATATATATGTAGATACATATAATATTATTATACATATATATATTATAATATATATATGGTACATTATATGAAATAGCAAGACATTTGATATCATATATAGATTAAGATATAATTATATATATCATGATACATAGTAGAGTATATATATTCTATATTCAGTGGAATTCAATTTGAGCTTACACATCACACACAAAAAATAACACAAAAGCTACGTATTTAGTATTATATATACACATCTACATTTGCATATAATATATATATATAGTATATATATATATAGTCATAGATATATAGTATGATATATATATTGAATGGTGTCGTGTGTTGGGTGTGTGTGTTGCTGATATAGTCATAATATCATATTACATATACATATATACACATAGTATATATCATATATAGACATATATTACTTATATATATATATATATATCTATATATATATTTATATATATATCATATATATATATATATATATAATAATACTAATATATCAATATATATATATATATATATATATACAAATTACACATACTCATATACATATCTATACTACTAATGTGATATACACCTTATATATATAATCAATACTCATATAATATAACTATATATATATATATATACCACACACCACACACAATATATATTTGTGTGGTGTGTGCATAAATACATATAAACTATAACAATATAAATTATAACACTATAAATACTATATTCTATATATATACTATATAGACATAATATATAGATATAATATAATATATATATGACACAATGCTATAATGCTACAGTATATATGCTCTATGTCATAATACATATACATATAGATAGATAGACTAGATAAATAACATCATGTACTTATCACTCTGTCCATCTAAGACACACGCACCTGCACGTCTACCGGACATATATGACCATGCCCATTGTCATTTTTTTCTGTTCTGAGCTCCAAGTAAATCTTCCACTTAGCTGCGTATTAACTGATCATGTCGCCCTCATCGACTCTTAAGCTAATTACCGACATCACCTCTCCATCACATCTCTTGGCACTTATGACGAGTTATCACCTCATACCACAATCTAATTTGGTTGTCAGTCCATGTTCTTACATCATAGGTTATGCATGGGAGGAGAACATATCTTAGTCTTTTACTTGTTTCAGTAGAAGTCCAGCTTTAGACCTGACTACTCTATTCAGACTGTTTATTGTTACTGCTTTTCACTTGCAGGATTCCATCATGAAACACGACGAACACACACTATCATCTGCAAACTTTTAGTATCTGTTTAGGTATACACGTACTCCTATTTTGATAACCCATTCCGTTCACACTTCTAGCTCTACTTGAATATTTCCTCAAGAGCCAAGACCTGTAAACAGTTTAAGTGACGAGGATCATACACCTTGCACTAACACCTATTTTAAGTGAGGATTCTATCGGTTTCTGTGTGGAGCTTGATGGTTCTGTCCATCTTCGATATATATCTTTCAATATTTTAATATACCTCCTCTTAACTACCCGTGTCTATCAGAATGACGATACCTAGTACTGTTGAGTCATTTTGTATCAGTCAAATGCCTTATCGTTAACTCGCATAGCAACAAAGCCATACAGTAGGGCGTTATACCTACACTATCTCATATATCATATACTATACGTATAATACATATATAATACATCTATATATACTATATACAATAATCACTATCATATATACTATTACAAACAAACTGGTACATATGTATACACCTATACTATAGTACGAATCACTATATAACTGATTATATATATATATATATATACTAACTATATATCATATATGTAGTATGAAATCATATATACTATAACAAATACTTATCTATCTAATCATTCTATCTATCATCATCATCTCATCTATACTATCATACTATAAGTAATATATCATACTATATATAAAATATATATAAGTAACAACAATTATACTATATATGTACTGTATGTATATGTATATATATACCCCCCACATATAATATATATACAATACATACGATATACAATACTATATATATAACTCTATAACATATATCACTATATATATAATATATCCTCTGACGAGTTCTCTAGCGACTGGATTAGCAATCGCGAGTCTTGAATCATGTGACACTAACCTTTCATGTGCACAAAACAGTTAATAAGTAACTACCGAAACGCGGATTTCACTGAGCTCAAGCGCAACGTTTATACAGCACTCCAATTTCTATTTCCCCTTTTTATGTCTCCCGCATACACTGTTGCTTTATTTCACGGACACCTACTTACTCTACTGCTGCCCCCTACTTTCACCCCTCAATTCATCTACTTACCTACATACCTACATTTCGCGGAGTTTATCCGTTAGACAAGAACACTTACGGTTATACAAAAAGACGTGACTTAGTATTCACGGTTGCAATTTCCACCACAGTCTATAATGTCTATACCAGTCAGTCTTCAACCTGGATCACATGTCTTTACCTTTTCTTCATCCCTTTTAAGCGTCTTTTTATTTTCATATGAATATGTGCATGTTCGAACGTCTCTAGATACCGCAGGTCACCGCTATCCACCTATCTGGGCATGTTCATTTGACGTATAGTAAATAGATCCCTCGTATGTGTCTTCGCACTACTCTTATGATTTCATTTTATTATATGTCACTTTGCCACACCGTATGGTTTCTTATTGAATCCCATGTGTTCAGATTTCTCCGTATTTCGAGTCCTCCGCTTTGCCTGTTTTTTCATGATGTGTATCACTGTTTCATTTTTTTATTTGAATATAGTTATTTGGCCTGTGCTCATTATCTCTTCTTCTTTTTATCTATAGTCTTTGTTAGATGCGAAGGCTTATTGTTATTTTGTCCCGTGCTATTTGACGCTACTTTCAATCGAGTGAAGCATACGATTCTGCAAAAGATAGTTTAGTATTCTAACCATGATTGAGCTGTCTGGATAGCTTTCCTTGACTCGTTCTTTACCCGCCGTAGTATTCAAGTGCAGCTTCCTTATTATGTTAGATTGTCATGTTGATTTAGTCAATGTTGCAGATGTCTTTCGCGCGCTGAGAATATGAATGTAGTTTTGGATATTAAGGGTGCTAAATTCGATTCGCTTACTGGTTTTCAAAGTTAAATTGGCTGTTTTATTTTAATTTTGTATAAACCACTTACCTGATCTCAGGATATATTTAATTTATGTGTGTGTATATCTGTTGTGTGTGTTGTGTTGTGTGTGATGTATGTGTGTGTGTTCGTTGTGCGTGGCGTGTGGGTAGTGGGTTTGAAACGCTAATTGGTGTTATGTGTGTGCAAACCTTAAGTTAGTGTCTGTGTTAATGTGTGGGGTGGTGTTGTGGTGTTGCTGTGGTGTGTGTGGTGTGTGGGGTGTGTTTGGTGTGTAGTGTGTGTAGTGTGTGTTATTGTGTGTGTATGTGTGTGTTAGCAAATGTGCTTCGTGTCTGTGTGCTGTGTCGTCGCTGTGTCGTTTGTGTGTGTTGCATGTGTGCTGTCGTGTGTATGTTTACATATATAATATTATATATCTATTACTATATATATATATATATATATACTACATATTATACTATTTATACTATCTATATATCGAGGCCGCAGTGGACGCATTTGGTTTTAGAGCGTCGGAATCAAAGACTTCACGACGTGCATTCTGAGTTTCGAAGGTCGAGTCACCGGATATGGCACTCTATTGTTCCCTTTGGCTGCTAAGAAAACTTCACCTCGCAATTAACTGGCCTAGCCGACTGGGGTGGGCAAGTCCAGACCAAGTCAGAGTGCCGGTACCAGAAACGGGTAAATTCGATACGGACTCGATAAAAAAACACCGCGCGGAAGGCAACGGCCAAAACCAACGCTCTAAAAAGCCAAGAAAATCAGGAAAATTCCATGATCGCAACCGGTCCTTGTAGGATAAAAAAAAAAAAAATATATATATTATATATTATATATATATTATATATATATATAGGCCTCATTATTATATATATAGAGATCTTATATAGATTAGATATATATTTGTTTTACATATCATACAATGTATATTATATGTATGTATGCATATATGCTATATATATATACATATATATACATATATATGGAATCAAGACTCTGCACGACGGCAATACTCGATTCTTCTAGCCACTGGGTGGGGGCAAGCCGCTCAAGTCAGTGTAGGTTCTAAGCCCGGATAAAATAGAGAAGATGATTGCCTAAAATGGTAACAACCGGTACTTCCGTGGGGAAAGGAACAGGGACCCTACCACGTACTCACTCCACAGCATCACAACATGAAAACTATAATTAATATCATGCTGTGACCACGGCGGCTTATAATATGAACCCTACCGTAAAATAAAATAAAAAAATAAATATGATAAAATATAAGTGTGCAGTCTGCTGTGTGGGTGGTATAATATATATATTTTTTTATAAAATATAATATATGGATATATATATATATCATATATATATGTGTGTGGTGCTTCCAGTTGTTGTGTTCTTGTGTGTGTGTGTGTGGTGTGTCTGACTGTGCTTGTGTGTGTTGTGTGTGTGTGGCGTGTGGTGTGTGCGTGTGTGTGACAATGTATTGTATATTTATGTATATATTATGTGTATAGTATATGTATATATATATCATATATATAATATATATATATATACTATATATATTATATATGTATCACTATAGCAGGTGTATATCTAACTATACATATATAATATATATATATATATATATATATATATATATATATATATATATATATATGTGTGTGTGTGGTGTTGTGTGTGGTGTGGTTTGTTGTGCTGGTACACACAGGCTATCATCCTTATGTACAACATGGTGTGAACAGAGGGTTTAGTTATACTGGTAATCGGCTTCCACTCTTTATTTCTGAGAGGTGACACCACTCACAGATAACGAACCACGAGACATGTCTGGTTTATGGGCTATGCACCGGTTTACGATGGGTCGCAGCCAGCTGCCCGGAGGGAGAGGGCGGAGCTGACCTTAACGCCTGGTCGCCTGGCGGATGGACTCTCTGAGGCCTAGGTGCATTTCGGTACTAAGTAGTGACCGTTCCAGTGGAGAGGAGTCGATCAGCAGCAGCTGCAGGAAGCATGGGGAGCGGTAGGCGAGGTGAGGTCACGGCTCCGTCTGCTACAACTGGATCGCTCCACGTGGAAAAAAAGCGCACTCCTGTGGTCCACTGGTACCGAAATTAGAATATCCACATCCTGTAGAATTATCCACATCATATATTGTTTTGTCATTGCTATAGTGCATGTGTGTGTGCCTGTCGTCGTGATGTGTTCGTGTTGCTGGGGTTGCGGGTGTGTGTGTGTGTGTGTGTGTGTGTGTGGTCGGTGTAGTGTTGTCTGGTGTGTCGTGTCGTGTGTGTGGTGACTGGTCGTGTGTGTGTCTGCCTCTGTGCTGTTTGTGTGTTCCCGTGCATGTGCTTGTGTGTAGTGTGTGCTGTGTGGTGTGTGTGTGTCGTGTGTGTGTGATGTTTATATAATCTGATCACATCTATATATCTATCTATCTATCTATATGTAAATATAGGGTAATGGTACTTATATATGGTATATATCTATAATATATATATATATATATATATATATATATATATATATGAATACTTTTGTATATATATTTATATAGATATACATGTGTGGTGGTGCGTAGTGTGGTGTGTATGTTTAATATATATTATATATGATAGATTATATTATATTATATTATACGTATATTATATATATCTATATATATATATGCATATATATGTGTGTATCTGATCCTTTCTATCTTGATCCTGTGTATAGTTGTCGTGTGTCTGTGTCGTCGTTGTGTGGTGTGTGTGTGTAGATCGCTGTATATATATGTATATATATATATATATAATATATATATATATAGATATATATATACTATCTATATATATATATATATATGTGTGCTGTTATATACTATATTATATTCATATACTATATAATATATATATATGTATATATACACATATATCATACTCCCTATATTTATATACTATTATATACTTATATATATGTGTGTCTCTCTCTGTGTGTACGTGTGTGTTGTTGTGTGCTGGACGTGTGTGTGCTGTGTGCTATGTGTGTGTCTTGTGTGTATCTGTATGTTATACTCTCCCCTCTCTCTCTCTCTCTCTCTCCTCTCTCCTCTCTCTCTCTCTCTCTGATCTCTCCTCTCTTATTTATCTATCTTATCTATCTATCTATTCTATTTAATCTTACCTATCTATATCTCTCCTCACTCTGTTCACCTCTCTCTCTCTCTCTCTCGCTCATATGTATATATATATGATAGATATATATATATATATATATATATATATATATATATGTATATATAGATATATATAGATATATATCATGGTATATCAGTATTATCTATATATATCAGTCATATATACTATATACTTATGCACTATTTATAACCATATCTATTATATTACTAGTATATATAATATACTTATGTATGACATATATAGTTATAGGTATGTGGTGTGTGTGTGTGGTGTGTGTGTTGTGGTCACTTTGCTGTGTATGTATATGTGCACTATATGTTATACAGTAATATATATAACACACATATATATATATACAATAATATAATAATATATAGTGGTGTGTCGTGTGTGTGTGTGTGTGTGTGTGTAGTTGTGTGTGTGTATGTCGTGTCCGTGTCTTGCGTGCTGTGCTGTGTGTGTGCGTGTCGTGGTCCTCTTCTACTTGTCTCTCTTTCTCTCCTGTGTGTATAGATAAAGATATATTACTATATCTAATAGATACATATGCATTACTATATAACACATATATATATATATATGTGTGTGTGTGTGTGTTGCTCTGTGTGTATGTGTATGGGTGTCGTACAGTGTCGTCTCTCTGCTGTTGCGTGTGGTTGCACGTGTATGATGTGTTGTGTCTGTGCTGTGTGTATGCGTGTGTAGTGTTTTTCATATATATATATAATATATAATATTATTATATATTAGAAATATATTAGGCCTGTTGGGTAGTGTGTGTGTGTACGTGTTTGTGTGTGTGGATCTTTGTGGTGTGCTCTGTGTGTGTGTCGGTGTGTATGTGTGGTGGTGTTATTGTGTGCGTGGGTGTGTGTGTGTGTGTGTGCTTGCTATGTGTGTGTGTGTGGTCTTGTGTGTGTATGTGTGGTCTACGTGCAGGTGTGTGTGCTCTGTGTGTGTGTTTGTGTCGTGTGTAGTGTGTGTGTCGTGTGTGTGCTGTCTTCTCTGTGTGTGTGACTTGTGTAGTGTGTGTCGTGTGTGTGTGAATTCTCTTTATGTGTGTCGTCTGCTTATATATACTATTGTTTATTTTATAAATACTGTATACTACGAGAATACTATAGTACATAGTATATAGAGATATAGACTTTATAGGCTCCACTGAGAACTTATATTTGTTTATTATATAAGATATAGACTAGATACGATAATACGATCGATATAGATATAGAGATGCTATCGCATTATATGTATGCTAGATATGACATATAACTATATTGAGATCTATATTACTATATGCCATATATAACATATATTGCTTCTATATTTACAATACTATCTTAATACTCTATATATAATATATATACTATATATACATCTATATATATATATGACAGATGCATATCTTGTATATGTATCTTAATGTATGATATATGTACTATATGCTATACACTATATATGAACAAATATACATTATATACTATATATATATATATATATATACGTATCATTATATTATCGTGTTTGTGCTGTGTGTGTACGTGTTCTGGCTGTGTGTGTGATGTGTATATATATTCTGATACATACAGACTAAATATCTATCTATATATACTCTATACTATATTACTTTATATACTATAATGTGTGTTTGTGTGTGTGTCCGGTGACTGTCTGCGGGTGTGCTGTGTGTGTGTGTGTATGGCGTCTGTGAGTGATGTTGTGTGTGTGTGTGTGTGTGCGTGTGTAAAGTGTGCGATGCGGGTCAGAACAGCCATAGCATTTAAACTCATGTGCGTCGTGTGTGTGTGTGTTGTGTGTATCTTGTGTGTGTGTGTTGTGTGGAATGTCCTGTGATGTGTGTGTGGGCACATGTGTGTGATGCAACAGATAGCTAATATGTATATATTTATGTGAATAATATCGATATGATTATATTAGGATAGATAGATAGATAGATAGCTAGTAGATAGATCGATAGATAGATTAGAGATATGATGATATTAGGTAGATTATATATTATGTATCACTATATATAAAGCAACTAATACATAATATATATATGATATTATAGATATATATAATATATATACGATATAGTATAATTATATATACATGTATATATATTATGTACACATATATAGATATAATAAATAGATACTATAATTATGGTACTAATATATATACTATATATTATATGTGTGATGTACGTAGTACGTGTGTAGTGTGTGTTATGCTACTAATATATATCTATTATAGCTATATATATATATATATATCTAGATATATATATATATATATATTATAATATATAATTTATAATGTCACTATGATACATGTATGGATATGTCATGTGTTGGTGTTATATTAGAAATAAAAAAAAAACCTCATAATATATGATTATATATACATATATATATATATCTATAACATACATATATTATATATATATAGTATATATATATATATATATGTTTGTTGTGTGTGTAGATGTGGTGTGTGTTGTGAGGTGAGAAAAATGCTGTGTTGTGTGGTGTGTAGTGTGTGTGTGTGTGTGTTGTGTGTGTGAGATTGTGGTGTAATGATATAATATTAATTATAATAACAAATATATAATATATTAATATATATAGATATATATATACAGAATATATATACGTGTACTGTATATCTCTTATCGACTAGATATAGATATAGCTATATATGTTTGTGCCTTATATATATGATATATATAATGATACTGAGTATATTATATATATATAGGATATATAATTAGTAGTATATATATATAAAAACATGTATCGGTGTGTTCATTGTAACAGTCCTACGTATCGTGTGTTGTGTCTGGTGATATATATATATACATCAATGTTTATATTTATTACTATATATATACATCCTATATATTCAGTATATATTATTAATAATATATGGATAAATAGATCGATAGATACAAGTAATGTATGGAGGTGTTGCTTATATGATGGTTATGGATATGTGTATATATATTATATATATACTGAATATATATATATATATATACCTTACATATACTGTACTTATATTATTATATATATACTAGTAAATATATTAGCTATGCAAGTACAATAATACAGTAAAAATGATGACTTATAACTACTGGGAAATACTATACTCCACCCTATATATTATATATACTTATATATAATTGCACAAATCTAGACACTAGTAGTCATTATATATATGCGATATTATCGCATAGATATATTAAATAATCATGTATGTATGTATTATATAACCACATTGCGACGTAAGGTGGCATGGTACGTACATCCATGGCATTGGGGGGACCATCTGCCGGGGGCACGGGAGCACATCCATAGATTATGCATGGACAGCCCATGGTTTTTTTTTTTTTTTTTTTTTTGTATGGGTTACTGACAATCACGGCAAAAGATTATTTTTTTTGCCAGTGATATAGTGTGGATAGTCAGGTTCTACCACTTCTCATTTTTACCATGTGAACAAACAAAATAAAATTGTCAACAAAAACCGACAATGTTGACAACTACCATGATGCCACAACATATGCCTTCTTTTTATTCGGACTATAGAATCCGACGAATGATCTAGACTATGGAGTCTATAAACAACAAAATGCTTCAGTCTCGATTTTTAAGGAAGTTGGCAAGTAGAGACTGTAAAAAATAATGAAAATTGAAAATACACCATATCTTCGTAGTTATAAGAAGAAACGTCATAGGATGTTGGTATGTTGGCATGAGTGGGTTCGCGCATGCTGCGGGCGACGATATAAGCCCCGGCAGCGAGGCCCAGGCCAAATAATGCTCACCCGTCAATTATCGGCTTAATATTACAATATATTATGTAATGTATGCAAGTATTTATATACTTATATGTTATGACAACACACACACATACAAACACAGACACGCACACTCACACACACACACACACACACACAACACACACACCACACATAACACAAAAACACAACATAATATATATATATATATATATAATATAATAATATTATATTACTATATATATATATATACTATATTAATATATATACATGTGTGTGGTGTCGTGTTGGTGTGTGATGTGTTGTGTGGTGTGTTGTTGTGTGTGTGTGTGTGTGTGTATGTATGTGCATGCATGCGTGCGTGCGTGTGTATGTGTTTGTGTTATGTGTGTGTGGTGTGGTAGTGTGTGTGTGGTGCTGTGTTTGTGATGTGGTGTGTGTGTGGGTGTGTGTATATGTGTGTGGAGGTACTGTTAATGTCCTTATCTAGTGTCGTGTGTGTGTGTGTCTGTTACCTTATTGTGTGTAATATTTATATAGATATATACTTATATTATAATATATATATTAATATATATTTTGTTTTATCATATATTATTATATATACATATATATATATATATATATATATAATATATATTGTATATAAAAATATATTTGTTTATATATAACATATGTATATGTATATGTAGTAGGATGCAATATATGTAGATATATATATCATATATAATGAACAAATATAGTTTATATATATATATAGATATATATATAATATATATATATATATATATATGTGTGTGTGTGTGTGTTGTCGTGTGTGTGTGTGTGTAGTTGGTGTGTGTATGTGTGTAGGTGTGCGTATGTGGTGCGTGTTGTGGGTATACTATGTATATGTATATTATGTATATATTTTGTGTATATATATGTATATATATTATATAATATATAGATAGATAGATAACTAGAATAGATAGAAGATAGATATGTGTGTGTGTGTGTGTATATATATATATATATATAGATTATATATAGCTATCTATATTAATAATGATGTATATATATATATATATATATAATATATATATATATTATATATATGTATATGTATGTGTGGGTGTGTTGTGATATGTCTATCTATCTATCTATCTATCTATCTATGTATCATAAATCTATCTATCTATCGATTTATCTATCTTTATCTATCTATCTCTCTCTCTCTCTCTCTCTCTATAAATATATAATATAAATATATGTATACATGTGTGTATGTGTGTGGTGTGTGGGTGTGTGATGTGTGGTGTGTAGTGTGGTATATATATATTAGTATATATATTAATAAATATATTAATATTATATATATATAAAAATAATAATTATATATACATATAATATATAATATATATATTATAAATAATCTATTATATATATATATATGTATTGTATATGTGTGTGTGTGTATGTTTGTGTGTGGTTGTGTTGGAAGATAATATATATATGATATTATATATATATATATATATATATAGATATAAGAATATCTATATATGTGTGTGTGTGGTGTCGGTGTGTGTGCGTTGTTGGCTGTAGTGGGTGTGTGTGTGTGTGTGGGATGTGGTGTGTGTGTGTGTGTGTATATATATATAGAAGATATAATATATATCTATATATCTATAGATATATATATCTATATTATATGTATCTATTATAGAATATATATAATATAATATACACTATATATAATATATATATTATATATGTGTGTGTGTGTGATATATATATCTGCACATATGTATTATATATGGATGTAATAGACCGATAGTAAATAAATGTCGTGTGTAATATATAATGATAAATATTATTATATATATATATATATAGAGATAGATAGATATATATGAATATAGATATATATATATATATGAGAATAGATCCTGGGAATATATATATAGATATAATCTACATATATATCTATATATATATATATATATTATATATGATACATATATAATATATTGTGTGTGTGTTTGGATGTGTGTGTATATTAGATATACTATAGATAAGTATATATATATATATATATATATACTATATATATTATATAGATATATATGTATGTATTGTAAGTATGTATGTATATTATATAAGTATATTTATCTATGTGTAGTAATATATTTATATATATTATATTATGTATACATATATACATAATGTGTATGTATATATAATAATACATGATTTTTATATTGACATACTATATATATAAAGAGATATATATGTAGGCATGTAGGTATAGATTAATATACATATATTGTATATGTATTATGTATTTATATACTTATATGTATACACACACCACA
>NC_051392.1:26723793-26771293 GCF_015228065.2 Penaeus monodon | reverse complement strand
ACAAGGTTGTGTTATATATCTATAGTTGAGCCATTTTTACATGCCAGTTAGAATATTGCTGGACCGTGCGGCATTTTTAACGCAAGGTTTTACGAGTTTTATATTGCGCCCAGCACCAGCCAGAGATCCCCTACGAAGTTAATTTTTATGTATCCGTTCCCTCAGAACGAGCTTTATCCCTTTTTTTATCGTATTTACATTTTTACCTTTACTGTGGTGCTTGCTTTTATTTTACTACCTTTTTTTACTCATATGTCAAGGACAACAAACCAGGCCATTTCATAAGGGAGTGTACATGGCGGAATGGGGACAGTGTCTCCAAACAGGGGAAGTAGAACGGGCCCCCGCCTCCTTCTTCGGCCCTAAGCCGCCATCCGCGCTGTGTGGATGATATTTCGGGCTTCCCTCGACAGTGAAAAAGCCTTACACCTGTGGGCAGACAGATGACGTAAGCATTTCAAGTCATTTGCGAGGTGGTCCTTCTGTGGGTTATGAAGACAATTTTTGACGCAACATGAGCGGTGCAGATGCAGCACAGAAACGAATTCACAGAAAACAGAACCTGTTCCTCCTCTCTTTTTCACGAATGACAGCTGCCTTCGTTAACTTTCAAAGGCCCTTGTACTTGTGTGCACTAGTGTTTCGAGAGAAAAGCTAGCTATGTCAGGGCAGCTCCATTCCCCGGAGTTATGATCAATGTTGCAGCCCTTCAGGCTTCGCCTTCAGAGGTTCTTTGTACCACTTGAAGGGTCTTTGTGTTTGTATCCGTTCCATTTCAGCTGGCACTTGATGAGTAAAGCACTCAGTGCTCATGAGGCCGCCTTTTCCCGGACATGGATGTTGGACATCCGTCTGCCACTTGATGTTGCAGATCTCTGAAGACATCGTTAATGAAACTTGCTACAGCTGCTGGGCATGTGCCGGAAGTAGCTGGTCCACGTCTCAAAACAGTAGAGAAAGTGCACTCACGACCGCAGCTCTGTATATGGCAATCTGGATGGAAAGACATATGCCGTGTCTTGCCACAGTAAACGTCAGCTAAAAGGCCGCACTTGCCTTCCTAATATACTGCAATCACTTCAGTGTCCGAGATCTGCGCTTGTAACGGTATTACCCAGGTAGCAGAACTTTTCGACAGTCTTGATGTCGGTGTGTGGTTGATGACGAAGGAAGGAGTGGTGTGGTACGTTGGCAGCCTGTGATGGCTGAGGGCTGGAACAGTTGGTTCAGTCTTTCCAAGGCTGACTGTGAGACGAATTTGTAAGCACTCCTCATGGGATGTGTGCACCCAGTGAGCAGTCATCTGTTGAAGAGATAACTCACGTAGGATAGCACTTTGATTCTTGGTATGGAATCTTGCACATGAAGAGTTTCCCTCAGTGCAGAAATGGATGTATATTTGTTTAGTCACAGTCACTGAAGGCGTTCAAGCAAAACATTGCTGCAAACAGGAGGGAGAACAAGGTAGGGGCAAAGAAACACAGCCCTGCTTCCCTCCTGATTGCCTCACTGGAAAGGATCGAGGCATCACCCATTCTCTTGGACTCTGCTTGCATGCCATATTGAATGAGGCAATCAGGCATGAGCATCTCCAGACATCAAATTTTTGCCGGGACTCTTTCACAAGCCGTTCCCCGTCCCGGTTCACGGTATCGAAGGCCTTGGAGATCTAAAAAACCACCAGGGGGGGTGGAGTTCTGATTCTCTTACTAGCATTTCTCTTGTAGGTGTCCGGAGGGCAAAAAGAACCATGTACGATGGTGGACTTTGCCACAGGGACAATGGTCTCAGCGATGTGATGAGTTTTGTTGAGAATGACCCTGGTGAGAATTTTCCAGCGATGCAAAGATAAGTGATATCCCACAGAGATTGTCACAGGATGTCTTGTTTTTACAGATGTGCAAACTATGGATGCATTCCTTAAAATGTGTGTGTAGGACGCTCCCTGCTTCCAAATGTAATTAAACAGGGGACGTCAGTTTCTCCAGGAGCATGTCATCTCCATACATTATAAATATCAGGAGAGATCATAGTGTCTTTACAGTGTTGTTTTCTTCAGAGGTTTAGCAGACCTAGACCCATGGTTGGGAAGCTGCCATGTATTCCGTCACTGCGTAGTTGTGGCTAGGGATGGAGTCGCCTTTCAGCTATGGTTCGATTCTTGTTCAGGAACTGTGAAGTGGCTCTGCCAGCGGGGCAAGGGTGTCAGTTGATTTTTCGGTGCAGGCAGGCTAGAGTTGGTCAGAAGATCTACAGGAGTTGAACCAGTATGCCTTGGACCGAAAACAGGTTGAAGGCCATTATGAGAATGTCTTCATGTGTGGTTGGCTGGTGTTTCTTCAGCCATTCAGCCTTCCGTTTCCCACAGTCATGTCTTCTGTTATCTTCCGCAGTGTCTGTTGGAGAAGTGCTATGTCGCTGGTAGTATAAGTTTAGTGTACGTCTTCTTAATTTTGCTACTGGTGCTTGCGTCAAGTGGCCTTTGTTGCACCTTATGTAGCTCTTTGATGAGCTGTCTGCCCCGGCACTGTCTTCCGCATTCTCGACTGATACAGTCCTCAGTGTTTCCTCTTTACTAAGGGATCGGTAAGACTTTCGACCCTAAACCTTTGCTTAGGGTCTTCTTTCTTCTTCCATGCTGTCATGCTGTTAGATTTTTACTAGCTGTAGTGTTTCCTTGCCTGGGATCAGTGGAATGGTTCTAGTTTCCGGTAGGCGTTGTCCCTAGCTTGTCTTCTTTTCCAGGCTAGTTTCATATCTTGTCGGCAGCGAAGGAGATATTCGAACCAGCAGCCTGCCTCCTCATAGGAGCGGGTGATGTGTGTTGGAGTACCTATATCATAGTACCAGCATGTGTTACTCCTTGACCGAGGATGCATCATCCACGTGTTTTTAACTTCTCCGCTTGCTGGAAAGATCGATCGGTGGCTGCATAGAAATCTATACTGGGATACACCTGTCATGACTGTGTATAGATGTGTGTGTGTGTGTGATTTTTGTGCGTCCGTGTCCGGTCCGTGTGCGTGTTTGATGGTGTGTGTGTGTGTGTGTGGGATGTGTGTGTGTGTATGTCATATGATATATGATGCTATCTATAATATGTATGTATATATATTGTATGTTATTACATAATGTTATGTATATATATATGTATGTAATATCCATATACCTGTATATGATATAGTATGTAATGTATGAGCTATATATGTGTGTATTTATCTATATGTATTTATATAATATGTATGTATATATAGTATGTATGTAGTATATGTATGTATGTATATATAGTATGTATGATATATATGTATGTGATGTATGTACTATGTATGTATGTGTATATATATGTAGTATGTATAATATAGGTATGTAGTATATAATGTATGTATGTATATTCATATGTCTGTATGTAATATATGTAGTATGTATACATATGTATGTATGTTGTATATATATGTATGTGTATATATATGTATGTGTTTATATATATGTATGTGTTATATATATATGGTATGGGTATATAGAGTATATGTATGTGTAGTGTACTATATTATATAGATAGTATGTGTATATATATATTGAGTATGATGTATATATATATATATATGTATGTGTCTAATATATAATGTATGTGTATATAGTATATATGTAGTGTATATATATATATGTATGTGTCTATAATATATATATGTATGTGCACAATTACATATACTATATATATATATAATATATGTATATAATATTTTATATATATAAAATTTTTATATGTATGATATATATTATATGTAGGTATATAATTTTTAAATTTTATATAATATTTATACAATAAATATATAAATAAATAATTATATATATATAATATATATATATACATACATAAGACATACATACACATACCCACACACACACACACACACATATGTATATATATTATATATTTATATATATATTTATATATAATATATATATATATATATATATATATATTTTAAACTTGTCCTATGACAGGTTTTTTTTTGGCATCCTTTTTATCCAGGGCACTTATTCCCCCCCTTTTTTTACGCAGGACTGAGGGACTTTCCTGAAAGTCTGCCTAAATAAAAGGGGAAAAACGTCAGTCGGGGGTTTCCCTTTGCCCCCCTTTGACAGTAAATTTACTGAAGCGCTGTCATGGAAGGCTGCCAGCCAGGCAAAAGGTCCCTTTCCCCTTATTTCATTTCTCCCATATGGGGACCCTGACTTTCCACTCGGGTCGAAGGGGGCCCGGGAAAAACTAAATTATATATATATATTATATATATTATATATATATATATAATATAAAAATTATTATATAATATATATATATGCATACATACAATATATATATATTATATAAAATATATTAATATATATTATATAATATATATACAATTATATATGTATTTTTTAAATTAAATGTATAGGTTTATATATGTATTTTTATATATATTATATATATATATTTTATATATATATTATTATTTTTATATTCATTTATCTTTTATTATAACATATATTTATATATTTATATTAATAATTATATATATATATATTATAATATATATATAAGTACTAGTATTTATAGGCATTCAGGTCTAATAACGTAACCCTGTTCATAAGAAAAACTGATGTCCGTCAGTTCCTGTAGCCCAAGAAAACCAAAAATTTTTAAGGGTAAAAATAATCCCAGCCCTTCTACCCATGTTGAAACGTGGATTTTCATTTTTTTTAATTTTTAATATTTTGAGAGAGGCACCTAATGCTACATTATCTAATTGCAGTATGTGCACGCACTATAAACCCACTGACAGTGGCAAAAGCACAATTATACAGGGAGCCCCTTTATTCAAGTACTTAATATAAAGTCGGAGGGGGTGGAGGTGCAGAACATTAGTCTTTTATCCCGGGGATTCCCCTACAGACCGGGATACTTCTCGGCCATGAAGCATTTGTCACACTAATCGCGTATGGTTGGGGTTCCCTGAAACAGGTGCGTTGAGGGCCTGATCAGAGAGTTTTGATCACATTTTACAGTGTCCACCCGATGAGAATCATCGTCCCGGCCCAGCGTTATATATGTAAAATACTTATTTGCCGGCGCATTTATTACCAAATGTATAAAATGTATAAAAAATTGCCCTGCGCCGTATTACGGAGGGAGATTTTTCTGATAGTAAATTGTTGGAAACAACCAAATTTAATTACAGTAAATTGTGTTACTAATAATAAAGTATTGAAAACAAGCCAAATTAACACAATCTGTTATGGGGATAAGCACATCATCTCCCCTTCCTCAGCATACGAAACCCACATCTAATACATGTCTTACGTTATCTAACGACGGTGTTACCTTTAAGAATCATTCGTTCATTATCTCAGACTCTTGAAGTCTTACAAGACAAGGCTATGAGGATCATTCTTGGTTGCCCAATGACTGCTCAAGTTTTTGGTATTAGGAAAGAGCTACACCTTCCTTCCATTCACAGTCGTATCACCCAGGTCATCACCATAATCGGCATGAGACTTCTCCAAACTTCAATCCAGACCACAAATTCCCTTGCCCTTTGTCCAATGAGATTAATTACAGAGTTCGATATGCTCAGTGCCCGATACTCCAGTATGATACAGTTAAACCTAGAATGGAAGGCCCAAAAATTTCCCAAACTACATTGATGCTATTAACTTTCCAGAAGAACACTTAATGCGTCATGGCAAAGATTACATGTATATGTTCATATTAACAAATCAAAAAAGGACTAAATCCATGACTTGAAATATATCGATTAAATTCTCCATTTCCATTATGTTACCCCCTACTTGCAATTTACTGTGATGCTTCAACTGATCCTCACAGAGCAGCTGGAATTGGAGTATTGATTCCTGACATTTCTCTTAAAAAAAGTGTCTAAGTGGGCAACTGATATCGAGGTCGGTAGCTATTTACCATGTCATGAAAAAAGGTAGTGAACAGCAGCTACACCTAGCTGTCCTCTGTGACAGCCAAGGTGCACACTATAGACTTACTGCATTTAAGTCCAGGAAACATGGTAACTAGGAATTCATACAGCAAATTTCTAGCCTATCAGAGCAGGGTATACAAGTGTAACTATACTGGATACCCTCTCATATAGGAATATTAACTTGTGACAAGTGGATCAGTTAGCAAAACTAGCACTCTCCCATGAGAAACTATACTATGCAGTACGATTATCTCTTAAAGAATAATAAAAAAAACAGTGTTTTCTGCTGTCCTCGAGATTATGAGGGCCAGGTTTGAACACGAAAAACTCTACACATAGGCTATTAGTACACACTAAACACTATGTACAGGATGCAGTTTGGAGGCAAAGCCTATCTCATATCATTACTGCAAAATGTGTTGTTTCGAAAACTGCTTCCTTCGATCAAATAGCACTTATTGATTACATTACTTTTATTAAAGACACTGGTCTTGTCTTTGATATGATTAGTGATATAAAAGTTTGTTTTTTACCAACTAGATATGTAAGCACAATGACACAGCCCTTCAGACATGTATAACCAATGTTGATATACAGCCCTCTACAAAAACAGAAGCATAGCCAGTCTTAACCTGGCTTTTTACAGGGCAAGTACAATGTTCTGTAAATAAATTTTTATCAGTCAATCTCTCTCTCTTCTCTGTCTGTCTCTTCTTTTCTCCTCTCTCTCTCTCTCTCTCTCTCTCTCTCTCTCGTCTCTCTCTCTCTGTCACACACACACACACACACCCACACACACACACACACACACACACACACCACACACACACACACACTATCTATCAATCTCTTTCCTTCTCTCTCTCTTTCTCTCTCCATATATATGTATATATATATATATATATATATATATATATATATATATATATATATATATATTCATATTCAGTCATCAGTTTCTATAAGTAATTCCATACAAGGCATCTTGATTGTTGATAAAAAGAAATATGCTCTCATCGCACTTCGCTGTTCGCGCGGGAACCCAGGATTTCCGAGCACCGCCCGAAAGTAATCACATGATAAATACATTTTTTTAAAGACCTACAATCGAAATAATATCCACAGATAATCAAAAAATTATAATTCCATTGAGCTATAATTTATGTAAGGTATATCCCAACACAAAAAAACTTTTTTGTTTCCATGCAAAAAATTTACCTTTAAATATACGATATGATACAATACTTTTTTTTCGGGACGAAGTGTTTACTCCTGGAAATGGTGCGGATGTGCTTTGGAGTTTTCATTTTGCTTAAAAACTGTATTTACCTTAAGATATTAATCCAGATTTTAAATTAGTAAAAGAACAATCAGCACTGGTGACTCGCCTGTTCAGTTTGTGCATTTCGCGTATGAGTTAAGAATAAGCCTCCGGGCTATTACATTGGTAACGTGGTCGGCCTCTCATCCGGGGGGTCGGCGGTTCGCGCCCCCGCCCGGGCGCGAGAAGTTGCAACTGTCGCCCGGAGGTTACTGCTGTGGCTGGGCACCACGGCGGGTAAAGACTAGGTTCAGCCGAGTCAGCACCAGCTGACACACGTGAGCGAGTCGGCATTATCGACACAGGCCGGGCTCCCCTCATGGTATAGCCCGGGCAAGGCTAAGCTTCGCATATCGGACTTACCTTACCTTAGTTAAGAATAAATTTACTTATATTTACATCTATCGAGCTCGAGCTCGTGGGCACTGAAGGGTTTAGGGGACGAAAAGAGGTCACGAATGCGCTGAAGCAAGGGTTTGGCTCAGTTCTCGGCCAGATGATAGGCTCCGCCTCTTCAAAACGATGGACGTCATGAACTCTGCCACCAAAAAACCCCCGGACGAGACAGCGCCGTTTTCCTGGGTATTTGTCCCTACGCTACTGGTTTAAAGGAGATGACAGCTTATGCGGTGGGTGCGGGCTTATACGCGGTAAAAAATGGTAATTGTCTATCATCACATGTCGATTAAAAATATTTACATAACTCGACTGAGAAGACATAAACGCTAGGAATAGCCATTCCATCCATTTCATTAATTGTCCTGTTACCCTATTTTTAAATAAGAATCGAACATGACACAGTCTTGCCAGCCGTTCGATTATTATTTTTAACTTTTTGCTATCATCATATTTGTAGGGCCCCTATACCATAATGGTTCTCGAACTCTCATTTTGTCCACAGGGAATGAGTGATTTCCAAAGAGAGCTCCTTTCTCCAGTGCCTGTGAGTGTGTGTTTGTGTTCAGATAATCCATATAATCTTTAAAAATTTAAAAGAGGACACCATTGTTGTTTATAACATATATAACTTATTTCTACAAAGTAGTTATGTTTTATTTTGATATATCACTGATTCAATGATCAAGTTGGCGTCATCTTGCCCCTTGTGGGCCGTGCCGGGGTTCTCGCCCCGGTTGTCTCGCTATGGGGGGATTTTCATCCAGTAACACTCTGAACCGGGCAAGTATCCCGGTCTGTAAGTGGATCCCCGGATAGACACGACTAGTGTGACCACTCCTTCAGCCAGTAGCCTGTCTACGTTGATGCCCGCGATCAGCCGCTTGTCCAGACGGCCTTCTAAAGCAACGGTCTCAGTATTGGATGGGGATCGCCAAGTAAGTCCGCTGAGTATCTGGTCAGGTACAAAAATTTCCCGTGTTGAGAACCATCGTCCCGGAAAAGAACATAGTGTCTACAATAACCTGAATGAGCTATCTGTCGAAGATAGTTGTTAGTATCATCGCATGTCAATAAACAATTTCAAGAAAGGAGGCATTAAACTTTGAAAGCCATTTTCCCCCCCTTTTATTAATTAACTGTTTTTTGTGCTATGCTTTGTTGTGTGGGGTGGTGTGTGATGTGTGTGTGGTGTGTTGTTGGGGGGGTGGTGGTGTGTGTGTGTGTGCGTGTGTTGTGTGTGTGGTGGTTGTGTGTGTGTTTGTTGTGTGTGTGTGTGTGTTGTGGGGTGGTGTGTGTTGTGTGTGTGTGTCTCATACAACACCACACCACACACCCCAAAACACACACCACACACATATTATACTATTTTTTTATATTATATATATATATATATTATATAATACATATATATAATATATATAATTTTAAAATTATATATATTATATATGCATATGATTTTCATAATATTAAATAAAAACCCTATAGTGTTTAATGTATGTACATTGTGTGTATAATATTAGTATAATATTATATATTATATATATATATAATATATAATATAAAATATATATTTTAAATATGCATAATATATTTTTATACAAATATATGATATATATTTTCATATATATATATTTATATATATAATATTAATATATATATATAATATATAATTTTATATAATATGTAAATTATATATGTATATGTGTGTTGTGTGCGTTTGTGCGCACATATATGTGTTTTTGTTGTACATAGTTTGTATATATATATAAATATATATATATATATATATATATATATATATATATAACAAATATATATATATATAATATTAAAAATATAAAATATATATATATATATTAAATAATATATAAATTTTTCATATTCAATAATATAATAATATATATAATAATATATATTATATAAAATATGTGTGGTGTGTGTGTGTGTGTGGTGTGTGTGTGTGTGTGTTTTGGTGGTGTGTGGGTAGTGTGTTTTTTTATTTATATATAATTTTATAATATAATATATATATAATATATATTAAAAACATACACTATATTGTAATATATATATTATATATAATTATATATAATTAAAACAATATATTATACACAATATGTGTTATGATGTGTATATATACATACATATATTAATTATATAGAAAATATAATTATATATATATATAAAATATATTATATGTGTGTGTGTGTGTGTGTGTGTGTGTGTGTTGGTGTGTGTGTTTTGTTTTTGTGTATGTATATATATATATTATTATATATATATATATATAATATATTATATATATATATATATATATATGAGTGCGTGTGTGTGGTATGAATAAATATATTAAAAATATATATAATATAATATTATATATATATAATATATATTTTTATATATATATATTATATGAGTGCGTGGTTTATTATATATATATATATATATATATATATATATTATAATATAATATATATATATATATTAGGTGCGTGTGTATATAATATTTATATATATATATAATATATATAATATATAAAATATATATATATTTAATATAATATGTGTATGTATGTATGTATGTAGATGTTTAGTGTGTGTGTGTGTGTGTGGGTGTTGTGTGTGTGTGTTGTGTGTGGGGGTGTTGTGTTTGGGGGTGTGTGTTTTTTATATAAATATATTATATAATATATATATATATATATTTTAAAATATATAAAATTTTTTATAATTTATATATATATTAATTAATTTTTAATATTTTTTTCTTTTATAATATATATAATATAAAATATTATATATATAATAATATATAATATATTTTCATAAATTAATAATATAATAACAACCACACCACACACACACACACACACCACACACACACCACCCACCCCACCACACACCCCAAAACAACACATACCCATCCCAAAAATACACACCTCACACATACACACTACCAATACACACATCACCCCACATAAATAATACAAAACATCATACATACAACATAAAAATATATATATATACACACGCACTATATATTATATATATATATATATATATATTATATATAAAATATACATATATATATTATATATATATATATATATATTTTATCATATGTAAATATATATGAATGTGTTTTGTGTGCGTGTGCGCCCCATATATTGTTACATGTTGTACATGTGTTATGTATAATATATATATATAATATTAATATATTATATATTAATACATATTATAACAATACATATACATATTATTATATTAATATATATATATATAATTATTAATATAATATATGTATAACTATTACATTAAAATTTTGGGTTATGTGATATATGGTAAAAATATATGTAAATTAATATACACATATATATCTAGCATAAATATTATAATATATTTTTATATATATATATATATAAAATTTATAGTGTGTGTGTGTGTGTGTGTGTGTGTGTGTGTGGGTGGGTGTGTGTGTGTGTGTGGGTGTTTGTGTGTGTGTGTGGGGTATGTATGTAGTATATATATATATATATATATATATATAATATATTTATTATTAAAAAATAATAAATATATAAATATATATATTAAAATTACACATATATGGTAAAATAATATATATTATTTATAATATATATATATATATATATATATATATATATATATATACACATATATGTTTTAAAGTTTTGTAAATACATACAAATTTTTATAATATATATATAAATGAGTGTATATATATATATATATATATATGTTGTTGTTGTGTGTGTGTGTTTTGGGGTGTGTGTGTGGGTGGTTTTTTGTATGTATGTGTATATATATATATATATATATATTTTAATTTTAAAATAATTTTTATATATATATTTATATATATAATATATATATATGTACATGTATATGTATTATGTATGTAAATTTAAAAATTTTTATATATGACATAAAGGGGTTATAATATATTGTTTCATATATATATATTATAATATATATATATATATATATATTATTATTATTATATATACGAGTGCGGTGTGTTAAAATATATTTTATAATATTAAAATATATATTTATAATTATATTTTACATTATAATATATATATTATATAATATATATATATATATTGGGGGTGTTGGTGGGGTGTGTGCGGTGGTTATGATGTATGTATGTATGATGTATGATTATGTATGTATGTATGTATTAGTGTATATAAAATTAAAATATTATTAAATTTTATATATAATATTGAAATATAAGCATATTACATACATAATACTATATATATAAATATAAAATATTAATTTTATATAATTTTATATTTTATATAAAATATTTATGTGTGTGTGTGTGTGTGGTAAATATATATATGCATATTAAAAGCATATTTTTATTTACATTATATCATATATATTAAAATATAGTATATATTACATATATATACTATATATATACATATAATTATATATTTATATTATACATATTTAATTTTAAATCTATATATATAAAATATATATATATATATATTATATTATATTATTTATATTATTATAATATATATATATAAAATTGTAAATCCAAAGATCTTTATTTTCATAGAGGATTTACCAATTTCTGAGGAATTACAAGAAAAAAAAATAGAACATCAAATTTTTATTCATAGATAAAATATGGGTATAAATTTTAAAAAATATTAAATGTTCTTTTTCCAGTCACCTTCCCTACACTTTTATTCACTTTAGGTTTTTTAGTTTTAAAAATACTTTATAAATGAAGGCAAGACATAACCCCATTCACTGCATACCGGGGGTATCTTGAAGTGGCCACGGGAATTTGGGGAGGTCCATCATCTTCATAAAAAAAATAAAAGGGAATGAAGCCTCCGTGCCTGGCCCTGGGCAAATGGGTTTCGCAGCCTGTCTGGCGAAAATAAAATTGTTCATAACATTGTACAATTTAAAAACAGATTTTAGCAAAGAAAAACAACAAATTCCCCCAAAATTGGGTGGGGGAAAGAGTGAGGAGCCGCAAAACCTCAAACCCAACAACCAAACTCAGGATTGAACTGGATTTGAACCTTGATTCAAAAAACCGAACCGGATTCAACCCCCGAATCAAAAGGAAACCCCACGCAAGTAGCCCAAACAAATTTAAAAGGGTTATAAAAGCCATTTCCCCTATATATTATATATTAAAAATATATTATATATTATATATATATTATATATATTGTATATAATGCACACACACATAGATGTGATGTGTGTTATATTATGTATATATATATATATATATATTTTATTTTAATATATATATATATATATATATATATTTATTATTTTTGTTTTATATATTTAATGTTGGCCTATTAAAAAAAAAAAAAATTAAAGTAAACTGAGGGGTAGTTTTTTAGCGCATGTAGTAGTTAATATATGTGATTACTTATTGCATCAATTAATTGTACCACAGTAAATCAGTAAGCAAAGAAACTAAAGCCATGAGAGACTAAATTTGGAAATTTTTTTACTACTCGTCCAAATGAAGCAATCTATCACCAAGATGAGAGATTTGTAAAAAAAAATTTAAAAGGATGTATAAAGCTCAAAAGGTGTCATTTTAAATAATCAATCATTTAATCGTGATTTTACTTTCTTCTCTCATCTCAAGGTCTCACAAAATACAACACAAGATCATTTGCTCTGTAAATATCAGATTAGCCTATTTTTATCGGCTCAACTAGAAACATGGAATTTAAAAAGAAAAATATACTGCTCAGGGAATCAAAAATAATGACTGTAATACCCCAAAAATTTGTAATGATAAAGGTAAAATATATGTTATAAAAACAATAGACAGTCTGCCAGGTCTCATTATTTATTGACAGCGAGTCATCAATAATAAAAGCTATGTAGTTTTTTTCTATCTTACTCTCAATATCCATTTGAAGGAAAACAAATTGTCCAAAACCTCGTCCTTTGGGTATCCTTCTCTCTCCTGGGTTTGGGGGCCTCGAGGCCTTGCTTACTAGTCACATATTCCTGCTACATGGGTACGCGTCTAAGATTAACCCAATGGAATACTAGTAGGTTCTTCTCTTTCGCACGCCTCAGCCAAAACCTGCCCCGCCCACCAAAGCGCTAGACACTTATGTGCAATCTTCCCCCCAAAAACTCGGGGGACTAGGAAGACCGTGATTATGAAAATGCGATAAAAAGGGCATTCCACATCCCCTTCGGTCTTCTTCAGCGGAAAAACTAAGCAACGCTCGACTTTTAATAAAGCCGATGAGGGAAATTCGCATTAGGGTTTAAAGGGTTTTTAAAGGGTGAAATATGACAAGCATTTCTATTGACTCGAAGGTTAGAGCCGCCATGGGTCAATGTTGATAAAAAGAACACAATTCCCGGTAATTACAGCAAGTAAAGTGTTGAAATTTGTATTTTAACCTTAAACCTTCATCACAAATGAATAGTTTAATCTAGTTATACTTCAGTAAGTCTTTATATTCATTATCTTTTCGGACTCTATAAAATTTAAAGATATTAATAAAACTAGCAGATAAATGGTCTGGTTTAATGCGCTTTCGAAAAATGCTTTCAACATCTATATTTTGTGATGATTCTTCGTTAAAAGAGCTCACGAAAAGCAACCTTAATGTATGGCTCCCTATTTCTTTTCTTAACTGATGGAGGTCTCACTGAAAATTGTTTTTCACGTTCTATGGTGAAAAAAACTTTTATGGAGACGAGGCTTTCCTTGAATTAGAAAGACAGAGGTCGACACTTGTCTGTTCTACTTTTTATTTTGATTCTGTAATTATACAATATTTCTCAATAGATGCATTTTCCGTAATCATGTTTTTTGGTTTCATGAGAAAATATGTAAAAATCGAAAGAAAAGTAAAACCACTGTTTTTTGTGTGTATATATGTGTGTATATATGTTTTTGTATGTGTGTGTATAGATGTATTATATAATATATATATATATATATATATATATATAAATTTTATATATATATATAGGTATGTGTTATATTATATATATATATATTATATATATATTATATATATATATTTTATGTATGTATATATATATATATATATATATTTATTTATTTATTTTTTTATTTTTTTAATACAAACCCATCTCCATCAGTCAAATATCACAACGTAAACAATAACAGAGAAGCATGAAAACGTGTAACTTGAAATATACTTACCTGTGTCTTCCTTTTTGTGTTGTCATCTTTTTTCATTGAGAATGTGTTTAAAGAGCCATTCTCATCTCCTTGTTACATCGTTTTGGTCTTCTTCAGCGAAATCGAAGCACACGTTCAATAAGCCGATGAGGAAGTTCGCATGAAATATGACCAAGCGTTTTTCTATTGGCTCGAAGTTAGAAGTTGCAACAATTACTGGTAATTTCAGTAGGTAGCGTTATAGCCCGTGTGTTTGGATTAACGTCTAACGTCCCAAACATACTGATATACTACAAAAATTAAGTTTACTTCTAATTTCGTTTATTTTTATTTATAAAGTAACTTTCCAAAGCTGGACACTTGTGTCCAGATTGTTAACGCCTGGTCATAGTTACATCTAAGTCCCAAGTTCATGCGTTAACTATCCTGACTGACTTTACTGGCAAACTTAGTACTGCCCAACCTTAATACTTTTACTGAAATTGTTCCCATCTTCCAACTGATTGCCCTGCCTACGACAAGATTAGCCAAATTGTGAAAAAGACCTGCTTGCCTGCCTCATTGACTATGATACAGTATCAGTACAGTGCAATGAAATTTTTATTGAAGATTCCTCTGTGGCTGTGGACGGAAAAACCCCAAAGGGCCCGCCTTTTTCAACGCGGCTTCATGTCTTAGGAAATGGACAAATAAAGGAGTTGGGGGAAGAGAGGGAAAGGGGAAATAGGGAGGGGAGAAGACCGGAAAAATTTGGTAGAGCGTGGGCTGAGGCTCAAAGTAGAGGACCCAAATTTTAGTTTCTAAGGGGCCTATTATAAAAACGCTGGGGGGGGCCCACAATCCGTCCCCAGGGAAGGGTGGGGGGCCCCAACTCGAAAACCCAATTTTAAACGCTCAGAAAGTCCTCTCGGGGGACTTCTACGGGGGACTGGTTGGCACACCTGCGCGCCCAATTGGTACGCTTTAAGCTGGCTTATTTCAATTTTCATCCAAATTCTAGTCAATTTTTTCGGAAAAAAATGTCAAAACCCAAAATTGGGGAAAGTCACTGTCGTTTTCAACTTTAAATTTCCCAACGCTCTGAAAAACACAGGTAAGTTTTAGGGTTTCCAACAGAGCAAATACTATATTTTTTATCAACAAGTCAGCCAGGATTTTACTCACGACATCTCCCGTCTCGGGGTTTTGTTATATAAAGTTAAACTAACAATGTTGCTGTTTTATTCTTCTTGGGGGCTTTATAGATTTGAAATTTTACGCCGGGGTAACAACAAATCTAAAATCTCCCTAAAAAAAAACCCCCTTATTAATGATGGAAATGTGATGTATATGTTATATTGTATAAACCAATAAAATTATTATATAAGGCTTACATATATGAAGGTATGCGCATCCAGTTACCGAAAAGGGTTTTTAAAAAAGTTTTTTCAAAATTTATCATAACACAAAACATCATTTTTCATGTAAAGCACTTTAAGTAATCTAACGATTTTGGTGCTTAAGTGGATATATCGAAGTTATGTATAGATGAAAGTTTGATTAACAGAACAGTAATAAATGGGTTGCATATATATTAAAAATAAAAAAAAAGTTTTCTGAATTTTATATATATTAATTTTATTAATAATATATATTTATATAATATATTAATATATAATATATATATTTTTGTGTGTTTTTTTATATATATATATATATATATATTTTTTATAATATATAAATTTATATAATAAAATATATTATGTCTGTTTTTTTACTTATATATTTATATATATATATTTATATATAAATTTTTTCTATATATAATATATATATATATGGGGCGCGGTGGCCGAATGGTTTGGCGCCCCGACTAAAACCTTCACGACGGAAATCTGGTTCGAAGGTTCGAGTCCCCGGCCGGCCGTTTTTTCCCTTCGCAAGGAACTTCACCTCGATTGCCTGCCTAGCCCGGGTGGCCAACCCACCCCAAAAGTGGGGCCCGGGTAAATAGAGATGGTGACCTAAAAACACGGGGGGAAAGGGAAATGGCAAACCACCGCTCTAAATTCCCAAAAAAAATATGGAAGCCCATGTCGCCAAGGGCCCCGGTGGCCAATGGTTAGAGCGTCGGGCTCAAGACTGCCACGACGGCAATCTGAGTTCGAGGGTTCGAGTCCCCGGCCGGCGCGTTGTTCCCTTGGGCAAGGAACTTCACCTCGATTGCCTACCCAGCCACTGGGTGGCCAAACCAGCCTAAAAAAAGTCAGTGCTGGTCCCAAGCCCGGATAAAATAGAGAGAATGATTACCTAAAAAAAGGTAACACCGGCACTCTCCGGGGAAAGGAAACTGGGGACCCTACCACTTTACTCACTCCAAAAAACATTACAACATGAAAACTCCCAATTAAGTACCCTTTGCTGTGCCCCACGGCGGCTCAGACATGAACCTACCTTTAAAAGAAGAAGATAATATATATATATATATATATAATATATATATATATATATATATATATATATATATATATATATGTATGTATGTATGTATATAATAGTATGTAGGGTTATGTATGTATGGGGATGAGATTCTTTAATATGGTAATTATTGTAATTTTTAAAGTCTGTAATAATACTCGCAAAAATTATAAGGAAGCTTTCAGGCTGTACAAATCTCCCGAAATGTTTGCAACATTAGTCTTAAAAATATATATTTTTAGATAGTAAAATAAGAGCACCTAATATATTTCAAATAGTATTTAAAAGTAATAGGGTTTAAATTTCTTGCATTCATGTAAGTATATTCTCAGTTATCATTGCGGGGCTTGAAGCTCCCTGCACTTGTTCCAAATACTATGCTTTGGCCATTTTACGAAATCCATTCTACCCAGTAAGGATTTCTTAAAAGGAAGGGGAAAGTTTCATGCCTGAGAAGTAAAAACAGTTGCTTTTAAGTCAAAAATACCAACTGTTGTTTTCTGGCCACTTGGGAAGGAGAGGGATCCTCAAAGAAAGTTTTGGGATACTTTGATTTATATGAATTAGGAATGTTACAATGTTTATGGTCTTTTTTTTTCTATCGTTGTTATTCTATTAACAACTAGACAACATGACTGACACGTTCACTCATGTTTATTACCAATCTGTTAATCTAAATTCCTTAAAACATCTTTAGTTACTTTGCTATCTTCATGTTCTTCTGACTGGCTGAGATCATTTTTTTGTAATATTTGTAATCGGTTTGTGTTGATGGCCAGAGCTGAGAAACGAGTCTCCTGTTTTGCCAAAGTTTACCCTCTGGTATCGTATGGTTAATGTGATCGACATCTTAATTTAATCTGACAAGTAACTTTGACGACATATGCCTTTTAAGTGCCGTAACCACATAACAAATGTGAAGAGAGACGCGGGAAGCCTTCATGATGCCAGTAGAAGCATTGCCTCTCGCAAGACCTGTCCGTACTCCTTTCCTAAGGAATCCTCTAAAACTGTTCTTTGCTCGCCGTGTCATTCCTCCACTCTCTTTCTGTGTATATCTTTCATGTATTTTTTTTCTCTCTCTCTCTCCCCTTTCTCTGTCTCACTTGTCTCTCTCTCTCATTTATTCATTATTCTAACTGCCGATTGTTTTCCTCTCCTTCTCATTCATTCGTTCTCTATTTTTTCCCTTTGTCCCATTTATTTATTCACTCGCAGACCCGTTTCTTATTATTATTATTATTATTATTATTATTATTATTATTATTATTATTATTATTATTATTTTGGTATAGACTGTGTAAGAAGTCGTTAAGGGGGGAAGATGACGAGAACTGTATATATATATATATATATATTATATATTTTAGATATAATATATAATATTTTTATATATATATATATATGGGTGTTTTGTGTGTGGTGTGTGTGTGTGGGGTGTGTGTGTGTGTGGTGTGTGTGTGTGTGTGTGTGTGGTGGTGTGTGTATTATTATTATTATTATTATTTTTATTATTATTTTTATTATTATTATTATATTTTATTATTTTTATTAATATAATATTTTTATTATTATCATTATTATTATTATTATCATTATTATTATTATCATTATACAATAAATAATAAAAAAAGAAATTACATAACAATTCGCAGGCGGGCTCCAATCCACATTTTCTACAATGAGGTGATGTCAGTCTGTCACTATCAACTTTTTATTATGTATTCATTATGCGCCGCACTTAAAACAACCATCAACGTTGGCGCTATCGTTTCTGTTGCCTTCAACAGTTTCGAACTTAAAAAAAAAAAGCAGCAGCAGCAGCAGCTCCCGAACGCCTAGCGTTTCCCGATGCCTCGAACTTGTGTAACATTATTGGAACATGAGTTTGGGTGGAACGCCAGCATGAATGTGTCTTTGGATTATTTTCTTCTCTACTGTTAAGTCTTCACTCAAACGTTGAAATTATTAATTATAGATACAACAACATGCTTTGTTAAATAGTATTTGTATGGAGAGTTAGTAATTGTTATGAAATAAATAAAGTACGAAATAGATAACGTAAAGCGGGATTAGTAAAAGGGGGAAGGGCGATTAGATGAAATGGAGGGAAGCTATGTGACTTAGGGAGGAAAAGGAGCAGTGCAAGACCATCATGAATCTAACAATGGGTAAGAAGGGTAGAATGAGCCTGTGGAATGAGATAAGGGACCAGGGAAAGGAGGTGAAGTATCAGGAAGAACGTGAGGAAGGGAAGGTTTCGGGAAAGTACACTGTTGTTGCGAAGGGAGTCGCGCGAGTATCCAGGAGGGAACAGCAAGGATAATGGGGAAAGATGGTACAGATGGAGAAGGGGAGAATGGGTTGCATTGGGAAATAGTAGGAGGACGAGGAGTAGGGGGAACATGAGGATGAGGATGGATGTTACTTTGAATGTTGAAGGAGTGGGAGAAGAGAGATTGGAGGATGGATGTGGGAGAGGAGCATTCTCTTGGGTCATGTTTAGGTAGTTTTGGATGTCCTTAAGAGTTTCTGGAGGGGACCTGGACGTAGAGGTCTGAGAAAAGAAGGTTTTCTTATGAGTAGGAGAAAAGGTGACAGATATTCAAGGAGCAGACACAGTGTTAGATGTAGTAGAGAATGTGGTAGATGAGTGGAACAATTAGACTACAACAGGTAAAGTGAGAAAAGGGAGAGTGGTAGAGACTGGAGTAAATGGATTTAGAATGGCAAAAGAATTTGACTGGGATAGAAAGGGGGTAGAGGTAAGTTGGTAAGCGGTAGTAAGCGGTTACTGGGGTAGATGCTGAGACGGCACTGGGATAGGCAACGAGAGAACAACTCCGTCAGTGTGCTTAAGCCGATGTATTGTCTTATATAGCTAAGTGCTGGCAGAACAATAATAATGTTACCTCTCATACAGATATATTGACTCACATAGCTTAGTACCGTCAGAAACCTTTGTATTTTGTATTTGAAAATAGTCAAGAAGCAATGAGTTTTAAATTTTGAATTCATGTGCTGTCAGCCTATTGTCACTATATTTACATCACTTTAACTACTTAAAAGTGTAGCATGAGTTTGTGACCATATATCATTCTCAGAATGTCTTCGAACTTTAGGAATATAGCATAGCAAAATAAACTGACAGCACATTAATTCCACCATCTACCTCCCGACATTACCTACTGTGTACATTGAAAATACAAATACTAGGTTTCTGATGGCGCTAAGCTATGCGAGCAAGTGCAGCTGTGTGAAAGGCTACTATTTTTTCTGTGTGTCAATACAGGGGGGAAAGAGGGGTGGAGGGAGAAGTTGATGGTGGAAAGGATGGGGAGAAGTGTTTAGCTTGTATTGTACGAGGAGGGAGAGGGGTAGGTACTGGGGAAGTAGTAATTTAAGTGTCTGGAATAGTGTTGAGACTGAGGTGTATGGATTTAGAACGACAAAAGAATTGGACTGGGAAAAGGAAGGGGTAGAAGTTAGATGAGGAAGAGATACGGGGGGAGATGTAGAAACATCTTGGGAGGAATAGGGAGGGGCAGAGCGAAGGAATAGGGAATGAGAGTAAAAACATTCTTCCTGTTTGGCCTCGTGTAAAGTAAAGAGGCCAAGTTTGAATCTGAGAACTGCCACTTCAGAGTTCTAGGTAGGGCAGCCCCTTTTAAATACATTATGGGAGCAACCACAGTTGGCACACATGTATGACTGCAGAGCAAATTGATCGATTGTGACTAGGTTGGGCGCATGGCATTTGGTTGTAGAGCTGTAGGGTGTAGGGTGACAATTCTGACACTGACAGGGGGAGGTTGGTATGGTCAGACACCAAAGTAAACATTAAATGGCAGGTCATATCATGCCCATGGCTCCCCCAGGCTGTTCATGACTGGCAAACTCAGCCTTTAATCCTTTCAACAAAGTTTTCACAGGAAGTGGGTAGTAGAAGAGTGGGAAACAAAAAGGGGAAGGGAAAAAGACTGGGCTGAGGTCTGAGACCCAAGGCAGGGGTGATCCCAAGGACTGAGTCGCAGAGTCTGTCTCCTGTGGGAGGTTAAGTGCATCTTGGTCTGGACATAAAGCAATGTGTAAGTGTTCAGCACAGTCGCAACATAATGTAGATACAAATTGGTAACAATGCTTTTCGACTGCCTCACAACAGTCACTGGATAAAGTGTCGTGTTTTGCATTTTTTTTCGCAACAGTTGTTAAGATGTGGAGCAACGAATTTGGAATGCTGCTCAGGTGCTAATGGTTAATGGTTAATGGTTAAAAGCAAGATAAATGTGCTAGACATCTAAGGTCATGTAGCACTATAGTTAATGTTAGGGAAGGGTGGTTGAGTTAGTGATTAGTTGTCTAAGCTTGGCAAAGGAGTTGGTGAGTGAAAGGGTTAGGGTCGGGTATGGTAAGGAGTTAGATTAGATGAAGAATATGTATGCGTTTGAGGAAAGAGAATAGGTTGTTGAAGCAAAAAAGTTTGGGATTCTGAAAGGGAGGGTTGATAGGTTGGGAGGTCGGTGAAGGGGGGATAGGTGGGGGAAAGCAGAGGTACGAGTTGTTTCAAAACGTGGGCACGGCAGTAGGATGTGTGGGATTGGAGTGTCTGGTGGTGTGTATTGACTTTATGAGAGTTAATGAGTTACATAAGGGATTCACGTGCGTAAGGAGGGGTGGAAGGGATAGAGGGATGGTGGGGGTTTTTAAATGTGGGCGGAGTTGGGGTCGGGGGGGAGGGGCTGTGTTGGGAGGGGTAGGAGGATAGGGTGTAGGGGGGATATCGTTAGGAGGAGGATGGATATCAGCAGTTACTTGGAGTGTGGAAGGAGCAGGAGTTGTAAGATTGGAGGTTGAGTCAGTTTTATTAGGTAATCTTGAATATTTTCAATGGTTTTTCTTCTGAGTTGGTTCGGGATTTTTGGGGGAAAAAGGGGATTTCTTGTGAGGGGGGGAAGAGAGGACTGGTGTCTCAAGCATAGGAGCAAAGGAAGGTGGAGGTGTTTGTGTGGTGGGGGAAGAGGGGGTGGAACGTTTGTTCTGTCTGTTAGGGGTTTAGTGCGAGGAGGGAGAGGGGAAGGTGTTGGGATTGTAGTGGTGATGAAAGTATCTGTAGTAGAGATTGGAGTGTCTGGATTTAGGATGGCAAAAGAGTTTGACTGGGGAAGGTAGGAGGTAAAGAGGGGGGGTTAGATGTAGGAGGGGTGGGTTTAGGAAAACTTGGTAGAATGAGCAGTATTACTGGAGTAAGGAGTAAGGGAGAAACCACGTCGACGTGCTTCTTGTCTGGCTTCGCGTAGTGTGAGTCCAAGTTTGAATCTGAGAGTTGCTACCTCAGACTCAAATTTATAGGGGGGACAACCCCTATAAAATACATTATGGGGGCCGCCACAGTTGGCACATGTGCGTGATTGTGCAGGGCAGTTAGATCGGGTAGGGCCCAGGTTGGGCACATAGTGGGCATCTGGCTGTGGAACGGCAATGTTGGCTGGGTGTCCTAGACGCCAACAATTTTGGCACTGACGTGGAGGGGGTTGGTATGGACGAACAGGGAGGGATTCTCTCCTATGTAGACCCTTTTAAAGGGAAGGTCATGCCTACGGAAGGTAATTTGGCTATGTTAGTGGGTTTCTTTCGATGACCTCTGGGGGGAATGGAGTAGCATTGTACTGATGGGTTTCATCATAGTCTGTGAGACAGGTAAGTAGATCTTCTCCACAATCTGACCAATCTGTGTCATAGATTGGGCAATTTGCTGGGGAGATTGAAAAATGTTCTGGTGCAAGTATTGAGGGTTGGATGGGGGTTTTGCAAGGATGGGGTTACCATATAGGTCTGTTAGTTTTGTTAATGCTATAGCTTGGTTTGGGATGTTACGTGGGCAAGACGGGAGCGGTCGGGTCGGCTACGGAAAGGACTTTACTACTTGTTTTGGAGACATTGTTGGAAGAGAAGGGTGTTGTCATTTGGGTGTGCTGAAGAGGGGATTCAAATTGTTGTAGAGATAGGGGGAGCGAAGGGCGGGGGCGGACGAAGATGGAGTAGGGGTTAAGGGGGGTAGTGTTATGGGAGGGGGGCAATAAGGCGTAAGGTATTAATAAGGGGGGATGGGGTGGTTGATGTTGGAGGTTGTGGGGGTAGAGGTGTTGAAGTTGAGATTGCTGGGAGAGTGGAAATGTTCCCTTTAAAGGGTTGATTTTTGGCTACTGTACTAGTAGGTATTGATGAGGGGGTAGTTATTTCAGTGTTCGGAGCCGTAGCCAAAAAGGGGAGCCTGGGGTCAGGGAATCTGGTGGGTTTACATCGTTGGGGCTATTTGATAAAGGGGCAAGCCTCATTGCCCCTAATAGTGGGGATAAGTTTTCATTACTGGCCATGGGAAGCCTGGATTATGTTGGGGATAAAAACAGTCCACTCCTCAGGGTCCCCTTGAGGGGTAAGGGCTAGATAACTAAATCAGGGGAGTACCGTGCCCATGGCTCCCTCAGGCCGTTCAGGACTGGCACAAAGTCAGCCTTTCATCCTTTCAGCACGGCTCTCTGCTATCCACCTTAGGAGGTGGATAGCAGAAAGGTTTGGTGAAGGGACAGAAACGAAAAGTGGGAAGGAAAATAAAGACCATGCAAAATTAGTTGAGTCGAGGGCTGAGTCCCAAGGTTGGGGAGTTCCCCATCATTGGGTCCCAGTCTCCGCCTCCTAAGCCCCCCCACGACAACAACAGGCAAGGGATTGGGGGGGGGGGGGGGGGCTCAGGTGCTAAGCAACTATAACTGGAAGGTACAGATACATTTTTTTTGATGCAATGTATCTTGGTCTGGATTAAGCTTAAGACTTCTGGCAATCTCTGGGAAGAACAGTGAAGCATTGTACTGATACTACATCATAGTCAGTCAGCAAAACAGGCAAGCAGGTCGTTTCCACAGTCCAACCAATCCTAGTCGTTTACAGGGCTATCTACCAGGGAGATGGAAACAGTTCCGTTACATGTATTAAGGAAGGAATTAGGCTGCATAGGAATAGGTTTGCCAGTTAAGTCAATCAGGGTACATAATGCACAAGCTTAGGATTTGATGTAACTATTATAAGGCATGAATGATTGGAACTGCTGCAGACAGAAACTGTATCTACTTGCTTTTAGACAGTTGGAAGAGGAGGATATTGTCAGGGTATAGTAGATGGTGGTTTGGCATCTACTATTTGTACTAGTATCTTATCTCTTTGTGAAGTGTTTGTTGTGGGTGTGAGTGCCTACAGGTAGGGCTGGGTGCTGAAGGTGAAGTGGAGATCAGTTCTAGTGTTGCTGCTGTTGTTGTGTTCTACTGGAGAATCGAGGAATGCTGATCTCGGTCCCAGACTGTGGTTTAAGTACATATGCACTGTGTAAGCACAGAGGGAACGAGGGGAGACCGCTGCCCAATGAACAAGGACATGGCTGTGGAACTGGTGTGACCCAACCTAGGAAACTACACTGAACTTCAGGTTGCAGGGTCGTGCTGCTACACGTACTCCCCCTCCAGAGAGTGAGCTAAGCGAGCAAGTGAAATATCATGACGTGTCACTCTGGGGTCACCAATATAGTAGATGGTGGTTTGGCATTCACTATTTGGACTGGTGTCTTACGTCTGGGTGCTGAAGGTGAAGTGGATATCAACAGGAGAGCCGGCAAGCTCCCCAGCCGGCTAAGGACTGGGCAGTCCTAGTGTTGCTGCTGCTGTTGTTGTGTTCCACTGGAGGGTCAGGGAATGCTGATCTCGGTTCCAGACTCTGTGGCTTAAGTACATATGCACTGTGTAAGCGCACAGGGAACAAGGGGAGCCCACTGCCCAATGAGCGAGGAAATGGCTGTCGACTTGGTGTGACCCAACCTGGGAAACTACGCTTAACTTTAGGTTGCGGGTCGTGCTGCTACAAGGGGAAGGGACTGCAGGGGAATCTCAAAAGATTAGATCCCACTTGACTGGGCTAAAAAGGGTACTCAAAAGGTTTGTAGAGATGGAAAGTAGTAGAAGGACGAGGACGGGAGAAATTGGAGTGGTGTAGAGCAAGGTAGTACTGTGGAGAGGAGGACAATAAGGATGATGAGTAGTAATAATAAGGGATGAGGGAGTAGAAAATGAAGACGACTGTGGACAAGGAGGAGAGGGGTTGTAGGATGTTGAGAGAGAGGATGTTTTCTGAAAATTGAGTAATGGCTTGGGTGGATGATTTGGAATGGATAAAGTTGACAGCAAGTACAGAGATGTAGGGGTAGCTATAGCAGTGGTCAGAGCTGTGATCAAAAGGTGAGGCAGGGGTCGGGAAGTTAATTTCAGATAAGAAGCAAGCCTCAATGACCCTAATAAGGGTACAAAATCTGTATCATTGGCCAAGGTACGTTTGAAACATGCTGAGAAGAAAAATGGTTTACCTCTCAGGGTCCCCATGAGGGGTAAGGGTAAACGAGGAGATGGGGTGCAACTTTTAGTTTGTCTTTTGCGATGAGTCGAGTGAGGAGGAGGGGTAGTTACCGGGAAAGTAGAGATTGGAGTGTCTGGATTTAGAATAGTGATAGAAGCTGGGGTATCTGGATCTAGAATAGCAAAAGAATTTGACTGGGAGAGGGAGAGGGTAGAAGTGGGGTGAGGAAGAGATACTGGGGACTGTAGAAATATTTTGGGAGGGAAGGAGAGGGGCAGAGCAAAGGACAGCACTGGAGTAGGGAGCAAGAGAGAAAGAAAGAAAAAAAACTCAGCTGCGTGCTTCCTGTCTAGCCTCATTTTACGCGAGGCCAAACGTGAATTGCCACATTACACTCAAACTTATAGGTAGGGCAGCCCCTATAGAATACATTATGGGAGCCACTACAGTTGGCAAACGTGTGTGACTGTGCAAAGTAGTTTGGTCGATCATGACCATGTTGGGCACATAAAGGGCATTGAGCTATGGATTGGCAGTGTTGGCACTGTGGCCTAGACGCTAACAATTCTGACATCGATGGTGAGAGATTAATATGGTCGGACAAGGAGAGAGTCTCTTCCAAAATAAACATCATCATATGAAAAAAATAATCTTGCCAATACTGGTGAACTTCCGGGGGCCTCTAGGGGAAATAGTGTAGTATTGTACTGATATTGCATCATAGTCCATGGGGCAGGCAAGTAAGTCTCTTCAATCTGACCATATTTTGTCATAGACAGGGCAGTTTGTCAGGGAAATGGAGACAGTCCTGATATAAGTATTAAGGGAGGGATTTGTGTGAGCATGAATGGATTTGCCAGTGAAGTCAGAGTATATAATGTTTTGGCTGGGGATTTGTGTCTATCTGTCACAAGGCGGGAACAGAACTTTGGCAGAAGGAAATTTGCCTACTTATTTTTGGAGACATTGCTGGAGAGGAGAGTGTTGGCAGAACAAGGGGCTGTAGAGGGGATCATGAAAAATCAATACCATTTGGCTGGACTAAACAATATCCAAAAGGTTTGTTGAGGTGGTGTGATCTTAATGGTCAGAAGAAATGTGCTAGACATCAAAGATATATAGCACTATGGTAAAGTATTGTGGCGGAAAAGGATGGAAATGAGTTAAAGATCAGGATAAGATGTTAGATGCAAGGTTAAAGGACGTAGGATAGAATGGTAATGAAAAGGTATAAAGGAGAAGCAAAGGGATACAGTGGGATCTGTAAAGGGAGAAGGGGTTAAAGGTTATAGGGTGATCAGATCAAATGGAGAATATGTGTGTGGGAAGGGAGAGTAACACTATGAGGAAAACAGCAAAGAGCCATTATGAAACAATTAAAGGGTAATACGGGTGGAAATAGTGATTGTAGAAGTAGGAGAAGAAGCCAGAGAATGAGATAAGAGAACAGGAAGGGGTGAAGTATCTTGAAGAAGTCAGAGCGGAGGGAGTCATGTGGGCATCCAGGTGGGAGTGGTAAGGAAAATGGGGAAGAAAGCGGGAAAAGTGATGCACATAGAGAAGGAGAGTATGGGTGTGTTTTTGGGAGTGTTGGAGAACTTGAGGAGGAGGACTGATATCAGCAAATACTTTGAATGTAGTGCGAATAGGAATAGACGGTGGATGAGGGAGTGGGGCATTCTCTTGGGCCATGTTTAAGAAGACTTATATATCCTTCATGGGTTTCTGGAGGGGTGTTGTGGTAGGGAGGTGTGAGAAACAAGGTTTTCTTATGTGAAGGTGAAGAGGGAGTTGTCCAAAGAGTAGAGGGAGAGGTGGGTTGAGGAGAGGATATGGTAGATGGGGTGAAACGTTTAGATTGTCTGGTGCGACAAATGAGTTACGATGGGGATGCTGGGACTTCTTGAGAAGATGGGAGGGGAGCTGAGCGAAGCACAGTTTTCAAACAGGTAGAAAGTGGGAAGCTTGTCTAGTCTAACCTTGCGTAGAGTGAGGCCTAGTTTGAATCTGAGAACTGCTACCTCAGATTCGAGCTTGTAGGCAGGGCAGCTTGTATAAAATACATTATGGAAACCACCGCAATAGGCACACGTGCATGACTGAGCAGACCAATATGAACAGGCATGACTAGGTTAGGCACATAGAGGGCAGCAAGCTGTGGAGCAACAGTGATTGGCTGGGTGGCCAAAACACAACATTTCTGACATTGACGGGGAAGAGGTCGATATGGTCGGACAGGGTAGGACACTCCAATATAAACTTCAAGATCGTGTCTACGGAAGTTAATCTTAGCAATATTGGTGTAGGACTTACCTTAGTATCTAGAAGGAATAGTGTAGCACTATACTGTTACTGCATCATACTAGACAAGGCATGTGAGCAAGTCGTTTTCACAGTTTGACCAGTCTTGTCGTAGACAGGACAATCAGTTGATTAGATGGAACAGTTCCAGTACTAGTATTAAGGGAGGAGTGAGGCTGGACAGGAATAAGTTGCCAGTGACGTCAGTCAGAGTAGTTAGAGCACGAGCTTGGGACTCAGATGTAATTATGACATGTGTGAAAGATCAGAACGACTGAAAGGAAACTTTGCCTACTTGTTTTTGGAGACATTGTTGGAAAAAGGTATTGTCAGAATAGAGGGCTGTATGGAGAATCACAATGAATCGATCCCACTTGGCTGGGCCAAAAACAGTACTCAAAAGGTTTGCAGAGGTGGAAGCAGTAGGACAAGGGCGGGATGGGGTGGTATGGAGAGAGATACTGTTGGGAAGAAAATAAGGATGAACAGTAGTAATAAGGGGGGTGAGGAAGAAAGAGATGGAGTGAAGGTTGAGTAATGACCTAGGTTGGTGATTTGGAATGGATAGAGTCGACAGCAAACATCGAGGAGGGGTATTAGTATTAGTGGTCGAAGCCGTGGTCAAAAGAGAGGCTGGGGTCGGGAAACCAATGAAATTAAATTTAGATAGGCTAGTTGATGAAGTAGCAATTCTTAATGCCCCCAATAAGGGTACAAAATCTTCATTATTGGTCATGGTGAACCTGAAATAAATTGGGAGAAGAAACAAGTCTACCCCTCATGGTCCCCATTAAGGGTAAGGGTTAGGCGATTAACCAGTGGAATACCATGACCATGGTTCCCGGACACCATTCATAACTGACACAAACCCAGTCTTTCAATCTTTCAGCACGGCTCTAACACCTTAGGAAGTTGACAGCAGAAGGGGATGAAGAAAAGAAGGAAAAGGGGAGAAGAAAACACCATTCAAAATTCGATAAGGCGAGGTCCGGGGTAGGAGCAATCCCCTAAATTCGGCCCCAGACTCTGTCTCTTAAGCCCCCCCCCCCCCACACACACACACACAACAACGAGCAAGGGGGGGAGAGGTGGGAGCAGCAGATGGAGGGGGACATGTGAAAGAGGGAGTAGTATTGAGAGAGGTAGTACTGCGGAGAGATGGACATTAAGTCTGCGAGTAGTATTAAGAGAGGATTGAGTAGTAGATGAAGAAAGTGTGGGCTGTGGAAGAGATGATGTTGAGGATGCTGGGGAAAGAGGAAAGTTTTTCTGACCTGGGTGGATGATTAGGACTGGTCTGAGGTGACCGTAGGCGTTGAGGTAGTTGTACTGGCCATGGCAAGCCTGGAGTAGGTTGGGGAAAGAAACAGTCCACCCCTCAGGGTCACCTTGCGAGGTAATGGTGAGAGAGAGAGAGAGAGAGAGAGAGAGAGAGAGAGAGAGAGAGAGAGAGAGAGAGAGAGAGAGAGAGAGAGAGAACGTAGATGTGTGAGTGGGTGATAGTGTGTATACGAGACTGTGTGTGTGAATGGAAGCAAGTGTGAGCGTGCATGTGTGCGAGTGAGAGTGCACGTGTGCGGGTGAGAGTGCACGTGTGCGGGTGAGAGTGCACTGGTGCGGTTGAGAGTGCACGTGTGCGGGTGAGAGTGCACGTGTGGGGGTGAGGAGTGCACGTGTGCGGGTGAGAGTGCACGTGTGCGGGTGAGAGTGCACGTGTGCGGGTGAGAGTGCACGTGTGCGGGTGAGAGTGCACGTGTGCGGGTGAGAGTTGCACGTGTGGGGTGAGAGTGCACGTGTGCGGGTGAGAGTGCACGTGTGCGGGTGAGAGTGCACGTGTGCGGGTGAGAGTGCACGTGTGCGGGTGAGAGTGCACGTGTGCGGGTGAGAGTGCACGTGTGCGGGTGAGAGTAAATGTGTGCGGGTGAGAGTAAATGTGTGTGTGTGTGTGTGTGTGTGTGTGTGTGTGTGTGTGTGTGTGTGTGTGTGTGTGTGTGTGTGTGTGTGTGTGTGTGTGTGTGTTTGTTTTTCAAGAGAGATATCACGCACACATTTTGAGTATGTAAGAGTATGAGCATGAGTGTGTTTGTGTTTGTATACATGCATACTCCTGCACATTCAAACAAGCATAACCCAAATAAATGTGATGTAGTTTTCCCATTATTTTGACACCAAACTATCAAAACCACAATCTTACTAATAATTATAGCACCTACTATTATTCCTCAATGGAAGGTCTCCCAAAGTGATGAACACCCACCATAGACAAAATGCAAACAATGATCTATCAGTGAATGTACAATATGCAAAGTACCTCCTGTTTAATATATTGATGATTTTTAGTAGTTCTTAGGTTCATGAAGTTTCAAGTGAAATGTCTTTTTGTAATAATGGTTATATTTAGTAGTAAAACATAGTAAAATAGTTGTAGTAAATGTAATTGCCTCATGCTAGGGCAGTGAAATTAGTATTGTCTAAATTCATAAGCATATCTGAATAATTTTCCAAATTTTGCAATGCTGAATAAACATGCAAAGTTCTCTTTAATGCGTATCTGGTAATTATATGTTTAAAATTTACGTATTGGTAAATATGTAATTGTATATTTGAGAAGCTATAAACTGCAAACAGCTTCTACTACAACTGTGTAATTACACAGAAATGACTTTCATTAAAATTCAACTTAATTATGACCTAAAGCATTATTTGGTGTATTTCTTACACAATTCAAAATTATAAACAATGAATTATAACTACATATATAGCTTCTTAGTGGAAGATACATTTGTACATTTGTGTCGAAGGTATGTATGGCTACTAGCAATGCGACAAAATTCAAATTATACTTTTTCCCCCCAGAAAAGCAGTCAACGGTAATGGTACTGTCATCAACTTTCCATTCTTGATAATCTTATGAAACTGTACACATTTCATAAATCTGTCAGCACTACCAAGAACACATCAAAGAATCCTATATGCAGAGTATACTGTAAGTATCTTCTCCCATGGTTTCAACATTACTAGAACGAACCCTCTTGACTATTTCTTTTTTTAGTTGTTAGCATGAAATTGTTTCAATAATTATGTCTACAACATGAATTGGAAACTGTCACAATTATTGACGTCCAGATTCAGTACTTGAATCACCACATAAAATTGAATAATGTGTACTGGAACGGCATACATATAAAGCGGATTAGGAAAGGCATTAGCGAGGCTGTGATAAATGTAAATGTGCTAGTGCTAGTTTAGCAAGCTTTCTTTTATGTTCTAGAAATATGCAGGATTATCCAGCACTTCATAACCAAAGATAATTATAGATTCAAGCATCCATAATTAAAATCATTATATATAGCCAAACAAAACACCCTCATCATTGAGACTGACAATGTATATAAGACCTCCACAAAATTGACCATTTCTTTCAAAATCTGATAGTGACTTCATAGCTTCCACAATTTGATGTGAATTAAACTGCTCAATTTGTCCTCCTTTGCACGAAGTAACATATTTCTTTAAAATCTGACAAAAAAAAAAAATTCAATAGGTATCTACCATGATTAATAATGTAAAAATAGCATTACTGTAGTAGCTAATTAATTAACAGGTTTTAATAAAACATCTTCAAGAAGCCTTCAAGGTATTCTTTAATACCAAGAGCAGTGCAGCTAAACTAACACAGGTACACTGGTAAATTGAGGCACAAATCAGTAATGTCTTCATATAAAGGCGACATAAGAAACAAGTGATTTACCACTGGTTAGAATTCCTAGCATCAATGGACACTGACTTTATTTACACACAAAAAGTGATGATGAAAAAATGTAATCGAAAAATAAGTGACATGACAATTCAATGTGAGGAAAATAGTCATACAAACAAAGACAACCTAGATCATCCATATATTATGTAGCCTTATGGCACAGGGCACATAGAATATATTACCAATTTGTCCTCTGTATTTGCCCCAAGGAGGCACACTCAGCACAGGAGAGTCACCGTCAGGAAAACAGTACCGGTATGCAAAAAGTGTATGGAAGAAACAGTGAATCTCCCCCTGGTGCAATTGTAAATTTTTGTGAGCTTACTATTACTGTTTATCCCTTAGGTTAGCATCTTACAGGTGAAATAATCTTAAAGTTATAACAAAGCACATTTAATGAAGAGGATTCTATAATCAACGAAAAGAAAAGAAATATACAATTTGGCATGAACCTATGTACATGATAATAATACTTGGTAAACAAAACCACAGAACTATTGTTGATACAGAGAAAGAAAGCAGTAACTCTTTTATGATAGCCTTGACAAGGCTAATTGAAAGCAACTGATGTAAGTGTGTGTGGCAACTGAGATCAAGTACCCAGTGTTGGGTTTTTTGGGTAGGTTCATGAGGTGAGTGACGTAATGAATACATGGATTGTATAAAAGACAAACTTAGCACCTACACAAGCTGGAAGTGACACTCTTCATAAAATTTTGAGGTCTGCTAATGTAAAAATCTGGTGCAGGCAATACCCACTTCTACATGCTCATTTTCAACATGTACAATGAATAACTGACCAATACTTTTTCCTCCATGAACCAAATGTTATGCTAAATCCTGTGAAAAAAGGCAATTATCAGTGCATAATCTTTATCCTACATATATATCTTCTTACAGAATCTGTATCATAAATTCTATAAGACTTTTTAAAATTTTCCTAACAAAAATCATTCTAAACAGACTCGCACCAAAGGCACACAATAGCAGACCTTCCTGCACTTGGCTCTCTTTGAGACACCACCTGAGAACAAAAATACCTCCCAGATTTATATACATTTAGATATTTTTTCTGTTGTATAAAAGGATAATCATGAAGTTTGCACTAGATGTTATAATATCAGGTCAGTAATAAATTGACAGTAATAGATACATATTTGGTATTTTATCTCAGGTGGTGCTTCATTATTTGGACAGCTGTCAGCTATTTACTTCATCTTTTGAGAAGAGAGAGAGAGAGAAAAAAAAAAAAAAAAAAAAAAAAAAATAGTGACTAGTTGAGCCATTCATTGTAACAGCAAATCAAAATCCTGCAAAACACAGAAGCATTTCTTAAATTTTGAAAGTAAATTCTACAATTTTTGAAAATAAACTTTTTATCTATAATGTCAAACGAATGTCTGAAGTGGACTTGAGGCGCAAGAGCTTTGTACGTTGAGGGAAAGTTTGAATAGGATAAGGAATAATTGAAGTATCCAAAGAATCTATGCAATTGCACATACTGACAGCATAGGATACAGCATATATTCTACAGCATGATAGCATTAAATAATCAGGGCTTTGTACAAAACTATTTGCATTAGGGCTGTGATAACACAGGACTTGTGGCCAAGAAATAATCTGAAATCTTCAATACAGAACCACTCGTATGCGATAACCTACCCAAAGGAGTGCTTTACAACTTCAAATCCCATGGTTTGTTCATGAGAACTAGGCCTTTGTAATCAAACCTTCTTATAAAGAGGAGAGTTTATGCCTCCTGCGAGCTCTTGCCTGTAGAAAGTGAGGGTGTCAGATCTATCTGCTTGGCCATGGCTACTTCATAAAGGAATATAAATCTTAAGCTCTAAATGAGGGATATCTGTAAAGAACAAACATCTTTCTGGTAAGAGCTGTAGTCTACAAAACACAAAAGTGTTACCAGGTATTGACAGATATTTGCTGAAAATAACACGCAAAGTTTATGACTTATAAATACTTTTAATTTCCTTATTTGCCCCATAAAAAGGCAATCATAATACTAAGAGAAGCAAAGTGTAATCTGATTAAGAAAAACACATTCCTTTTATTCAAAAAGACTCCTTCAAAAGGAATGCAAAACTATTTTCCGTATACGATGATGCCACAAAAATACAGTTGTCTGTCTGTCGCACAGAAATCAGAATGCTCTGTTATCGGTGGAACTATACTGTAAATAAGCCAGGTCTTTGAATACTGGGAGAATGTGAGCACTTCTATTCTTCCTCTTCAAAGCCACAACCAGATGAAACAATGATACCTAAACCTCCTCTTCCTGCTTTGGCTATACAACACTTTATCACAAGCTAAAACTTTGACATTCCCTTTGAATCACTGTGAAGCAGGAGTTACTTCTGTTCTTCGACTCCTTGGGTGGTAGGCTCGTGGCAAGGCTGAGGAGGATGTCCACACTCTCCTCTTCCGTCAACTCCCTGGCTGCAAGTTAATGGTACATCAGTTTTCCCCTAACTTTTGTTATTTGGCAGGCATCTCAAACACTCGAGAGGCTCTCTATATGTCTGTATCCTTCACCGAGTACTGCATTGTTGCATTCTGTTATGAACTACTAAAATTAAATATCCCTTCCATAAGATAACAGAGTTGAACTTGAAATATGTGACAGAGCAGAATTTCTCAACCCTTTTATACTGTAAGCAAAATAAAAATTTTAAATCATGAAAGGCTTATTTCTTGGTTAGAAAAGAAAAACATAACTGCAGTACCCAGTGCAAAAATTTCCTGACAACCACTCTTTAATTCCTGAAGTTTTAAGTATGACCAAACATTCCTTTTAACCCTTAGTCTGTGGCTGTATCGCATCCTACCTTGGGTGCAGGTAGCTTGGTGGTTGCAAGCCAAGCACATATAGTCTTCATCTTCTAGTACATCTCCTGCCTTCAAACCAACACAAATGTAGTGGAACCAGCCCTCACACCAATCACACTGCACCCAATCCACGTTTTGTCCTGTGGGATGTTGGCACTTTTCTGCAGCACAAGCTCATCTGAGTCATCATCATCGTCATCACTGTGTAAGTTGGAGGAGTGTACTTTCTTCTTCTTGACCCCAGTCATAGTCTTTCCTTGGCCCTTCTTTGCTGGTAGTAACTCCATCCTTCTTTTCTTCTCCAAATTCTTTGCAAGAGCCTGCTTTTTCTTAATCATCCCCTTTGTTGGTTTGCCATCAGTGGGACCAGAGGAAACCTTTAAAATTCTTGACTTTTTAAGGGGAGACTTGTGTGGAGATTTTGTTGTGTATCCTCTATTCCTTCACCTTGGGACTTTTTTTTTGGAGCAGATTTTTTCGCTTTGTTCTCGTCGTTATTATTACCCGTTGAATTGAGAGATAATAATGTATCTTCTAGCATTGCAGGTGGATGGTTGGCAGCTGTAATACCCTCCACAGGTGTGTAGTCTCATCAAGATTCACCTCTAAGAGTTCACCTCAACTAAGAGGTCCTGCACTTGAGATCGGGTAGCAGAAGTAAGAGTAATAAGGGGGCCGTCATGATTTTCCATCACGCTTGCCACAAGGCGACTCCATCGAACCTTGTCAATCTCTGATTCTTTTCTTTGCCACCTTTGCTACTGGAATAAGCATGCTCCCAACTTCCTCCTCAGTTTTCTTACTATTCTCTTTGTCTGCATCATTCTTTCCTTCTGTTTCCCCTCTTCCATCCTTTTCTTTTCTCCATCCTCACTCAAAAGTGAATCGTCATTTGTAGACTCATCTACTTCCATTTTTTCCTATGACAAAGAAGCAGACAAAATTAGGGTATGTTTGGTATATACCTGTATAGAATGGAATGAAGAGAGAAAAGTATTATCAAATAAATAGCACAAAGAAATATTTTGATCTTTATACTTACATATCTGTGTTGAGGTGATACTGGTTTGTGTTGTTTTGCCTGTGCCTCAATAAGCTTTTGAGAGAACACAGACAGCTTACCAAGAGCAGCTGTTAATTCATCTGTTTTCATTAACGTCTTGCTGCTGTCTTGCCAGGACATTCCTCTTTCTGTTAAGCACTGTAAAGCTTCCCCTTCTGGCAATCTATGGAGAAAAACATTGAAGTGGGAGACTTTAACCTAATCTAATAGCATCAAAACTGCTCGAGATATCATAACGCAAATCAACATCCCTAATTTTCATAATCCACCTTAACCCGTATTCCGGTTGTCAGAAATCTCTGAGAGCAATTAAACTCTAGTAATATCTGACAGTGGACAGACAGTGGGCGCGGGGGTCCGCTGCATTAAGCCGAACGCCCCGCTCCACGCGCTTCGCGTTGTTGCCGCGTGTACAAGCTGAAACTGGCCAACCATGCGGTTCGCTATGACGTCCATAACACGTCACCCAGCAGGAACGGGTTAAATATGTCTCGTCTTTTATTCACTTATCATACAATATAAATTCAAAATATATCTTCAACTTGTATCTTCTTTTACACAAACCTAGTTATCATGCAATCTTTTCTTACCTGACTGGTAATTTCTGGAGGGCTACAAGAAGTGACAAAATGGTTTCCAATCGGGTCTTCTGGAACGTTCACATGATGGGCACAAGAACCTTCCCTCGTTGCTCAATTTTACCTTACTGCGATGAGATGATGGTACACAACCAGCTATGAGGGATGAAAGAAAAAGAATACCGTGTAAAACTTTGTTTCTCAAGGCCAATATTTTCATGTACTGGTTACCCATCTACTTAAAAGTAATTATGATAATAAAAAGTCAATGTTCCTTAAAATACTGGCAGAAAGGGTTTACCTTACAACTTTCATAAATAAACATATGTCGAGAGTAAGCTGTACCATTACACTTACTATGGAAAAGGTCAAGGCATAAGGAACAGGTTAGCATGTTGGGCTGTGGTGCTTATGACAGATGCAGAAAGTAGCACCTTCTTGAGGTATTTCTCCATCTCTTTGTTGCGATTGGGCTCTCAGAGCTCTCATGGCTCCAAGCTCTCTTTCCTCACAGTCCTGAAAGTATACAGAAATTTTAGCTTTTACAAAAAACAAGTATCAAAATTCTAATTAATAAAGACCTGTATATTCTTGTCAAAGACATACCCTGCATTAAATAACAAAACCTTAAATGCTTTCACAACTTTTGCTGGGTTTGCAGTATCTTCCACATTAATATCTAAAAGTTGTGCCTGCTGTTGCGTGCAGACCATTTCTTCTCGTTTTTTAACTCTTTTTCCTTTTGCCAGACACAACACCTATGTTCTGTTCTGGGCACTAATACCTGAATAGAAAAACATTTTTTTTTAAATTAAATGGAGAGGATGCATTTATATATGAAAACTAAAAAAAAAATTACATCAAGAGTATACAATTTGAAGACTATCCAGCTGGTCTTTTCTTAATGAAGGTATATTAATTTTTTCAAAACATTTTTCCACATATAATTTCCTTAGTACAGTGGGAGGATATCAAGCAATACAAACTCTAGCAAACCAGATGAGAGTTTTTTTCAAGAAGGTGCGAGCAGTCTTCTCAAGCCATGCATAGCCAAGGCAACAGTCTCCTAAGGTCTGCCAGAGGTTCCAGATGCAGTGGATTGGCTTCCACGAGTCACCATCCCTCAATGGTCTCCAATAAAGGAGTTGTTTCACCACTCTGCAGTTGTGTGACTTTGTTATTCCACTCACGAGCTCGCTTCACAGCATCTTTCAAGGCTGCTACACTAGGTAGGTGGGCAGGTACCTCTTCTGCTTGTTTCACCAACTCTTCACCCTCAGAGACATTAATCCCAGGTCTGTAATGGAAAAAGTTCACTTGTAACGTAATACAATTTGTGACTTTGAAGTGTAAAACTATACAAAAATTTACTCATGCCCTATCCACTTAGATTTTAGTTTCCTAATCTTGTTTATACAAAGGCAACTCCAAAAGTGCTTAGTCACCATGGAGTTAATTACCAGGCCTATCTGACCTCTTTTACGAGCTCTGGTCTTTAAATTTTCAGAAACAAAAGTTTCATATTCCTATAACTATAACACCAAACTCTGTTAATAAAATGATAATAATAATGTAAATAATGATCAACATTATCAGGTGGGGGGGGGGAGGAGTTGGGTTAAACAGGTGGGATCAGATAGGCCTAGCAACTGGCTTTTAGGTGACTAAAAATTGTGAAGCCGTATATGAGGCATTGAGAATGGGAGACGTGATCTTACTAACTTTGCAAAAATTTGATTTTTGCAACCCCATTTTCTATAAATCTGCCTTATGTTATGGCAAGAAAGGGTGTATTTAGTTTACTATCAATGACTGAGAATTAAGGTTATAAACTTGTAGTCAAGGTGGAACACAGAATTGATTTTGCGAGTTCACCTTTCCATTCTCAATGCCTCATATGTGTAAGCAAGTGAGAAAATAAAATTATAATGGAAAATGCATGCATCCAGTACTAATAGATTAACCCCGTTATCAGGGGACTGTGGACACGTCTAGAAAATGGGTTTCGGTGGGTAAATTGTACACGCGGGGTGCGCCAGATAGTGGACCCGGACGTTCGGCTTAACATAGCGGACTCCCCCCCGCCCACTTTTGGGCCGTTGCCAAAATTTTCCCCAATTTTAATTGATCTCAGTGAGTGCTTTCCCCGTCAATAAAAGGTTAACCCCATAATGTAGGGGAGAAAACTTTTAAAAATCTTTACGGGGGGAAATATTACTGAACATTAAAGAAAAAAAGGGAAAATGGTTAGACATGTCTCCTTTTGTTTTTGGTTATTGAAGTTTAACCCCTTGCGACGGGGCATTTTCGTACATGCCATGACATGTCGGGGACCAAAATCCAGGGGCACTTTCGACATTTCCCATAGATTTTGCAGGGGCAGCATGAGTTTTTTTTTTTTCAATACGGCAAAAGATTTTTTTTTTGCAGTGAAAGTGTGATTAAGTGGTTTTTAACAATTTTTCATTTTTTCCCTGCAACAAACAAAAAAAAATGCAAAAAACCCACAATTCAACTCCATGATACCACACACTGCTTATTTTTTCGGGGCTATAGACGATAATGATCAACTATGGAGTCAAAACACAAAAATACCCTTTAGCTCGATTTTCAGGGGAAATTTTGGAAGAGAGACTGTAAAAAATAATGAAAATTGAAAAAAAACAACATATCTTGTAGTATTACGAAAAACGGCATGGGATGTGGTATTTGGCATGGTGGTCGCGCATGCTCGGGTGACGATATAAGCCCCCGGCAGCGAGGCCCCGGCCTCTATGAATGCTACCCGTCAATTAGGGGTTTAAAACAAGCACTGTACAAAAGAAACACAACCTGTCACATTTTGTATGAAATTCTAGGTAACCTAGGTAACTTGAGTGCCCTTACTTTGCATTTAATGCTTGACTAGCTTTTTCTTCCCAATTTCCATATTTGTCAATAAACTGCTGCAGCTTTGCCATTGCCTTCTCATCTTGGGATGCGGTGGCAAAGAAAATCCCAGAGTCGAGAAGCTTACGGACACATTCCACTGTCAAGGACCCTGAATCATCTAGAGTTTCCTCTACTTTTTCCCAAAACCACTCAACCTGAAAAAGTTAAAATGTTGAGAGGAAGAAAGGACAATACAAGAGATTAAAAAAAAGTCAGCAAATTTATTATATCAAAAAAAAAACACCTAAAATCAAAAACCTAATTAAAATCTAAACAAACCTGTTGGAGTTTATGCTTTAGTCTTGGCAATTCAGGTAGATCAATGTCAAGAGAGCAACCTGTATCAACCATCTTAGCAATAGCCTCTGAATCTGGCATCTCCTGCCCTTAACAAAGAGACTGCCTCCTCTTGGAAGGCGGGGGACTCGAGTAAGCAGTTCCTTCACAGCTTAACCTTCCCTGATTACACAAGCCAAGGTTTCTATCTGTTCATGGAAGAGTCGCAGCTCCTCCAATGTTAATCGGCTCTTGCCTCCCCACTGCCTCGCGTCCTGACATAAGAAAAGGTGAGGATAGATTTCATAAAAAGCAAATTGATATGCTGCAGCTCATATATCACTTTCATATTTACATAAAATACTCAATACAAACTGGTTCGAACTTTTTTGGTTGCAAGAGGGGCAGCAACAGTGGCACATTTGTCTGCTTCAGTCACAGCTTGAACAAAGTTGGAGTTAATTCACTCTCAGGGAATCTCTGTGCTTCTGCCTCTTCAACAAGCTCTCGGAGTTCACTAAGTCTGCAGGAGTACCAAGTAAGTGAGGACTTTTTTTACTTACATCACAAAAGGCTTTACCTAGATCATAATGTGAAAACACAAACACATGTGGTATAATTTTAAATAAAACTTTGACGACAAAAACATCTTCAGGGTTTTCCACTTTTTTTTTCTATTATTTGCTTGCAATTTAAGTTCAATTATCCACTGATCATCTAAGCTTTCACACAAGTCTGAAGACTAAATGCTCCTTTACCTATCTAATCATATCAAACATATCTGAAAGGCTTGACCATGATAATATTACCCTAATAAGTGCTCAATGTTAGCTGATACCCTCACACAAACACTGACACAGAAGAAAAGTTCAAGAAAAGTTTTTTTTTTTATGAGAAATGAAAGATAACATGCAGATATGGAGTGAACATCTAAATCTTATGTACACCTTTGTGTCTGCACTAAAAGCTTAACCTTTCACTGATACATGGTATCATTTTATAATATCCATTAGGTACATATATGTATATATGTGTATATGTATATATGTATATACACACTATATATATTATATATATATACATATATATTAATATATATGCATATACATATACACACATAGATACATATATATATATACACATATGCATACACATATATACATAAACATACATATATACATATACATACATATATACATATACGTATACATACATACATATATACATATACATACATATATACACACAAGCTTTGTCCGTGCACAATCTTGTTACAGTCCAATCAATATTCTATGATTTATAAAGGAATTAAGCTACGGATATCAAACAGCATCCATGTCATTGCAAGGGTTAAATACATGATTTGAGTAAAGCTATGTAACTTTGAGCTCAAGGTGGGAGAAGGAAAGTGTTATTGTGGAAGAGGTGAAGGCACATAGCACAGCAATAAACATTTATTGGTTTAGGAAAACCTAAAACAAACAATTTAATTGGGTTATAAAATTTCCAATTCCATGTTCTATTTTCTCTTTGCTTACATTGGAATGCTAACATTGGATTGGAGGGAATGTTCTTCACTTCCTTACCTAGTTTATCATCTGGCTTGGCTTCTAGGGCCTCTTTTACTTTGACAGCCCAATGGTCAAGGACTCGGCTCTCACTTTGAGACGCTGAAGCAGTGGTGGAAGTTCATCCAATGTATACCGGTACCTGAAAGCAAGTCTTTTATTCATAAACTTGAAAAATGTATGATGGTCATATTTCTTTAACTATCTGTCTGTCCAGGATCTAATCCCTTCAGCACATATTTTTTTGTGATTTATTGACTATCTATCTTCCAGAACTTTCATATACACTTCTAACATTAAATCCCTTTATCATGTACAACTTCAAATGTAGATGAGAAATTCAGTACACAAAGGGTCTCCATAATATAATGAATTCTAACTATGACATCTATTTTCTTAATTCCATTTCATGTTTATCATGAATACTATCAAAATATTACTACACTTGATCAGAATATATAGAAAATTAGAGTAGAATACTCTTATCATTTTCCCCATCTAATATCCAAAAATCCAGAATACTAAATCTGTTTAAGTGTGCAATCACAGAACCTCTTAGTCATCATACATAATTATTTTAGTGAGAATTAGTAATATTAACCTGAGTGTATGATTTTCAGGAGCGCATTCACAAAGCATCTTGTAGTGACGAAGGCAAACTAGACGGTCTTGAGTACAACTGCAAGTAACAGCTGACAGGAAACATGTGGTTTTGCAAACATCACACTGTCTCTCATCATCTGGCAAGAGTTCAAATGCCTCCCTCTCAGCACTTGTCACACCCTTGAATGAAAAAGTATATAATGTACATCATATATGCTGAAATTAATTCCTGAAGCACATAAAACTTTAACTGCCAGGAAAATGAATATAAATCAAAAGGTTCTATACTGACTGCATTTTAGGGAGAAAAGAGCTTTCCTTAAAGCAGCATCTTATCAAATGCTCTCAACTATAATATTTACATCAAGATAAACCTCAATCCAATAATACTGATCCAGAGAAAATCTGCAGAGTTGAAAATAAATCTTATGATTACAAGACCCCTACTATTCAAAATGACAGTCAAGTTGGTGAGGATGGAGTTGGGGACTGATTGATCTTACCATGCAAGAGCAGGTTACCATTTTTTAAACCAAATCGGAGGAGGTGGAGGAAGATTGGGAGTAGAGTAGGAGTAGAGGAGTAGGATTAGGATCAGGATTAGGATTACAAGGAGGAGGAGGAGGAGGAGGAGGAGGAGGAGGAGGAGGAGGAGGAGGAGGAGGAGGGGAAGGGGACGAGGAAGAGGAGGAGGAGGAGTACGAGGAGGAGGAGGAGGAAGGGGAGGAGAAGAAGGAGGAGGAGGAGGAGGAAGAAGAGGAGGAACAGGAAGAGGAAGAGGAGGAGGAAGAGGAAGAGGAGGAGGAGGAAGAGAGGAGGGGAGGAAGGAAGAGGAGGAGGAGGAAGAGGAGGAGAAGGAGGAAGAGGAGAGAGGAGGAAGAGGAGAGAGAAGGAGGAAGAGGAGGAGGAGAAGGAGGAAGAGGAGGAAGAGAAGGAGGAAGAGGAGGAGGAGGAGGAGGAGGAGGAGGAGGAGGAGGAGAGGGGGAAGAGGAGAAGGAGGAAGAGGAGGAGGAGAAGGAGGAAGAGGAGGAGGAGAAGGAGGAAGAGGAGGAGGAGGAGGAAGAGGGAGGAGGAAGAGGGAGGAGGAGGAAAAAGGAGGAGGAAAAGGAGGAGGAGGAGGAAGAGGAAGATGAAGGAGGAGGAGGAGGAGGAGGAGGAGAGGAGAAGACAAAGAACAAGAAGAAGCAGAAGGAAAAAAGAAGAACAAGAAGATCATCATCTTGCCCTTGCTCCAACCATAATTTTTATTAAGGATAAGGAGAAAGAAGTGCAAAAATCAGGAAGCTTTACCTCAAACCCTAAAATAACGAAGGAATGTAACCATGTTTTCTTTGGATCTCTTGTTCTAAGAAAAGATGAAAGTGAAAATAATCTAGATATTGTGGGTTTAAATTTCTGGGTTACTATTTCTATGTGATAACTTTCATACATTGGTTTTATCCAGTACATACTGTACTTTAAACCCAAGCATGAACTAAAATAGTAAAATAATTTTAACCTGTTTTCATCCTCTAAACTTACCCATGGAGAAGTGACCTCGCAGTTTTTTCTCCAAGTCACCATTCGTAGCATATCCTGATATTACCCTGCTGCTACTGTGAGATCCAGTTAAATCTGGTGTGGAAGCCATTTTGCACACCAATTCATCATGGGAGACACACAAAAAACGCTTTAGGTTGCTGTATTTGTAACCACACACTCTCGTCCAATAGCCAACTGAAACATGTCAATGCCATTTTTAGTCATTTCAAAACACTAAAATAAAAAAAGTTATTCCATTATTACGACTAACTTGGAAATGCACCATGAAAGGCCTTCCCCAATACTGTTCTTCCCCCAGTCAGGAGGGCAAAGTTTACAGCTTCAGCAAAATTGTAGCCTTGGTTAAACCCAGCATGATAAAAATTTTGGGGAAGGTGATAACAACCTCCTGCATGTTGATCCGTCCGCACTATGGGCACTCCTCCTTTGATTATAAAAAAATATTTAAGGCAAGTTCACAAGTATTTGTATAAGTATTAATCAATTCAAATACCAAGTCAGTCAGCATTATCAAATAACAATTCAATAACATCTTTTGTTTCTTTTCTGCAGACAAACCTGATTTCATCAGTATATTCGGATTCATGATGGTGACTAGTTGATGGAGGAGGTCTGGCTGGCCTGGAACAATTCTGGTGCTGCCTCTTTCATGGAGGTCTCAAATAATTCTGCTTGACCTCCTGGTACTCCATCCCAGGTTTTGGGCTCTCCCCTGTAGGTTTCAGGTTAAGATTTCAAGGGCATATATCAGGAAATGAGTCTCCCATTCAGATTCAAATTCATAATAATCAAAGAGAAAGGAAAGTTGCCCATATGGATGACAGAACCTTGTATATACAGAGAAAATTTGGAACATGTAAAGTGAGTAGCCTGTCTAATATGGAAATTATCAAAAATCATTTAGTTAATGATGAAGATATGGAAAGAAGTGATGAATTTCGTGACTAACTAAATATAGACATGTACTGCAAAATATATGGTACAAAGTGGCAAAAACTGAAATAATTTGATAATAACAGGGAACAAAATAATTTCTAACAAAATCAACTAAGATGCATTGCACTATCAACAAAACAGATGGTGAAAAGGGGGAAAAAAAACCATTTCACAAAGTAAAATGAGAAATTAAAATAAAACTTTTATAGCCTTCTTAAAATATTTTTGTATTATAGTAAAATTATGACAGTATCAGAAAACTCTCGGTGTCCCCTGACCCATTAACTCCTGGAAAACCGTCCTGAAGTTTGGCACGGGAGTCCACTACATGTAGCAGAACTTTCCGCTTGATGTGCTCTAGCGCATCGCGACACCTATAGCCTTACCAGAATGAGGGGTCTGTTTGTTATGATCGCTATAGGCAGGGGCCCGGGCAGATACGGGTTAAATACTAGAAACTAGTCTTGCAAAATTATTAATTTTCATCCCTTTTCAACAACGTCCTAGTAAATCATTATCAAGTAAAACCTTACAGTGCAAATAGTTTATGGAGTGCTCCATGGTCCTCATTATGCCAACAGAATGTGGAGAACACATCCCACATACATCCAGGGAACCTTCATTCCAGATATGTCACAGTTTATGTGGCCTAAGACAGATCCTTCTAGCACTGGCAGGTTGTCAGATTCCAACTACTGATTGCATATTCCTGTTGAAGAGTCTTACAGGAGTGTAAAAAATAAAACAGCATATATAATACCATTTCATTCTTCTTGAGCAATATAATAAGTATACCTCTAAACTTGAAGGCTCATTGACCAATAATGAATGGTAATATATTGTAATGTCAGGCAAGAACAAGTACATAGTGTGCCGGGTGACGGTCTGCTTTACCTGGAATCTGAGGTACTGCTATAACAAGATAACATGCCATAATTGCATATAATTTCATACCTGATCAGCTGGCAGCAAATTCTTAGAATTCTTTGTTGGAAATCCTGAACCATGATCATTGTATGTAAATCAGCCCATACTCTACAGTTACATCTTCATCAATTGATGAAACAATTCGCCAAAATTCACGCTCTGCCATTTCAGTTGGAATCAGCTGAAAATATTAAATATTTAAATTCAATGTAGAAATAAATTCAACAAAAGTGGACACAACAACATCTTTGAGTCTTCTAATTGTGATATAGTAGTAAATTGTGTTGAGCTTCTGAATTTCACCAAGATTATTCTATTATACTTTGTTCTTTTATCCTCTATGATCTTACAATATCTGATACTGAAAAATTTGAAAGATATTAAAATTTACTTCATCTCCCATCTCACTCACATGAACAGGCATATGAAAGTAATCTTTTTAAAAATTTGTCAGCCATTTCCCCGGGGAATGCATTGATTTTTTCGTGCCGCTCAAACCCAAAAAGTTTCAACAGGCTTTTTTATTTTACTGCAAACACATTTAGGGCACCCCCAGTCACCGAAATTATGGATAGTTGAAACATTTATAAAACATTTACTCCCTCACTAAATGTTTTTTAAAAGCCCAAGGAATCTAAATAGCCAATTTCAGCCAATAAGCGAAGCCAAGGGATGCTGAGTTTTTCCTATTTAGTTATCTTTTGCATGAGAAACACCAAAAATTTTTTTGAGTGAGGAAGGAAAAAAAAGGAAATATAAATACAAAGCAGGAAAAATTACATGAGCGGTTTATCCATTTCTAAAATTCAAATTTTAGCACTTAATCATTTTTCTAATTTCAATTTATAGAATTTAAATTTTTTAAAAATTTATTTTTTCAATTTTAATTTTTTAACATTAAAAAAAACTATCACTGAAAAAAATTTGGAAATTTTGATAGAAATAATTAAAAACCCATTAAAAAAAAAAATTTAAAAAAAAATAAATTAATAGGACTTGTGTTTTCCTTGAATCTCCCATGCATACAATCCATAACGATTTTTCTTTATCAGTAGGGGTTTATAAATGTTTGGGGGGTTTTTTCAAAGACAACAAAAAAATACGAGATACAATGCCGCCCGGTGGGTTCCCAAAACAAAAGCCCTCTCCCGGGTTTTCATTTTAGGGCCGGGCCCCCCTGCAAAGGGGGTCATGTCACCCAAAAGTGCATGGAATGCCATAAGCCCCCCGAAAACAGGACAGGCGCAATGATGTATGCACAGCCTTCGGAATATATCCAGGCATGCCATGGCATGTACAATGCCAAAGGGAATAAGGAAGTTTAATGGGTTGACACTTTACAATGTGGAAGCCTTTCAACTGTTTTGCATCAAATTCAAAACATGTTTTTGTTTCTTCAAACTTTTGTCTGGTTTTTAAAGGGGTTTACATTATTTTAATAAATTTGTATAAAAAAAAACAGCATCATAATTAACTCCTTGGATCCGGATGATTCATGCCCCCATTGGCCCAAAAAACTGACCCCTATGTTTTTAGAGCAACCATCTGACAGGGTGCAGTTTGTAGGCAGAGCAACAAACACTCAAGGGCAGTGATAAAACTTGCCTCCCCTTTGTAATGTTATTTTTTTTTCTCTGCATAAGCACTTTTTGGTTTTTTTTTTGCCATTTTCCAATTCTATATTTGTCATTTGGTATCGTATCCCTTTGAATGACCGTTTTTCCTTACACAACCCATATCATCTTGCTAAGCAGCTCAACCAAACGTATAATAATAAAATTTAAATAACTTTTTTATCTGTGTATTTTTTTTTTTTATAATATTAATTTTCTGCTTACAATCTACTCCACTGGGCCAGCGGCAGGGGAGGATCCTCAGCATGGGAAAAAAGTGCCTTTTTGGGCCTGGAACATTTCCACTATAGCTCAAATGGTAAACCCGAAATTATCTTTTACAACAAATTCAATGCCTGTCCCCCCAAACCAAAAAGTTTTCTCATGATGGTCTATCATCCGGATCTCGGGGTTAATAAAAATAAAAAATAAATAAAAAAAATAAAATATACCAACAAACTGCCAAATTGGTCTACACATCTTAAAAATAATTTTTAAAAATATTCATACTGCACTAATTGTTAAATTTAAACTTAACCCCTTTTCTGACGGTAGTTTTATATGGCCCGGGCCCCGCTGCCGGGGGGGGGGGTTTTTTTTTTCCATCGCCCAGCTTTTGCGACCATCATGCCAAAAACCACATCCCATGCCGTTTTTTTTTCGTAATACTACCAGGAATTTTTTGTATTTTCAGTTTTCATTATTTTCTAAAGTCTCACTTTCCATATTTCCCTGATAAATTGAGATGAAGGGTAATTTTGTTGTTTATAGACCCATGGTTGATCATTATTCGCTATAGTCTGAA
>NC_051392.1:26715896-26718693 GCF_015228065.2 Penaeus monodon | reverse complement strand
AGAGGAATTTAGATAACAGATTGGTAATAAACATAAAGTGAACTTTGTCAGTCATGTTGTCTAGTTGTTAATAGAATAACAACGATAGAAAAAAAAAGACCATAAACATTGTAACATTCCTAATTCATATAAATCAAAGTATCCCAAAACTTTCTTTGAGGATCCCTCTCCTTCCCAAGTGGCCAGAAAACAACAGTTGGTATTTTTGACTTAAAAGCAACTGTTTTTACTTCTCAGGCATGAAACTTTCCCCTTCCTTTTAAGAAATCCTTACTGGGTAGAATGGATTTCGTAAAATGGCCAAAGCATAGTATTGGAACAAGTGCAGGGCAGCTTCAAGCCCCGCAAAATGATAACTGAGAATATACTTACATGAATGCAAGAATTAGACCATAATTACTTTTAAATACTATTTGAAATATATTAGGTGCTCTTATTTTACTATACTATAATATATATTTTTAAAGACTAATGTTGCATCATTTCGGGAGATTTGTACAGCCTGAAAGCTTCCTTATAATTTTTGCGATGTATTATTACAGACTTTAAAAATTACAATAATTACCATATATTAATGAATCTCATCCCCATACATACATACATACATACATATATATATACATACATACATACATATATATATATATATATATATATATATATATATATATATATATATATATATATATATATATATCTTCTTCTTTTAACGGTAGGTTCATGTCTGAGCCGCCGTGGTCACAGCATGATACTTAATTGTAGTTTTCATGTTGTAATGTTCTTGGAGTGAGTACGTGGTAGGGTCCCCAGTTCCTTTCCACGGAGAGTGCCGGTGTTACCTTTTTTTAGGTAATCATTCTCTCTATTTTATCCGGGCTTGGGACCAGCACTGACTTTTTTTAGGCTGGTTTGGCCACCCAGTGGCTGGGTAGGCAATCGAGGTGAAGTTCCTTGCCCAAGGGAACAACGCGCCGGCCGGTGACTCGAACCCTCGAACTCAGATTGCCGTCGTGGCAGTCTTGAGTCCGACGCTCTAACCATTCGGCCACCGCGGCCTTGGCGATCATGGGCTTCCATGATTTTTTCTTGGCAATTTAGAGCGGTGGTTTGCCATTGCCTTCCGCCCGGTGTTTTTATCGAGTCACCATCTCTATTTACCCGGCACTGACTTGGGCTGGCTTGGCCACCCAGTGGCTAGGCAGGCAATCGAGGTGAAGTTCCTTGCCGAAGGGAAACAACGCGCCGGCCGGTGACTCGAACCTTCGAACTCAGATTACCGTCGTGACAGTCTTGAGTCCGACGCTCTAACCATTCGGCCACCGCGTCCCCATATATATATATATATATATATATATATATATAATATATATGTATGTATATAATACAGACATATATATATTATATTTATATATATTATATATATATATATATATATATATATATATATATATATACATATATATGCATATATATATACACACACATATATATAATATATATATATATATATATATATATATATATATATATAATTCAGAAGAACTTTAATTTTACTTTTAATATATATGCATATCCATTTATTACATGTTCTGTTAATCTAAACTTTCATCTATGACATAAGCTTCGATATATCCACGTTAATGCACCACAATCGTTAGATTACATTAAAGTGCATTAACATGAATAAATGATGTTTGTGTTATAGATGAAAATTGACAAAACATTTTATAAACCCAGTTTCGAGTAACTGGATGCGCATACCTTCATATATGTAAGCCAATGTATATGAATATATTTATATTGGTTTATACAATATATACATATACATACACATTTCCATCTATCTATATATATGGGCGTGTTTTTAGGGAGATTTTAGATTTGTTGTTATCCGCCGGCAGTGAAATTTCAACATCTATAAAGCCTCCAAGAAGAATAAAATCAGCAACATTCAGTTAGATTAACGTTATATGAACTAAAACACCGAGACAGGAGAGATGTCGTGAGTGAAATCCTGGCTGACTTGTTGATAATGAAATATAGTATTTGCTCATGTTGGTAACCCTGAACTTACCTGTAGTTTTTCAGAGCGATTGTGAATTTGACAGTTGTAAACGACAGCTGACATTCCAATAGTTGGGTTTGACACTATTTTTCCTGAAAAAATTGACTATGAATTTGGATGTAAATTGTAATTAAGCCAGCATTAAGCGTACCAATTGTGGCGCGCAGGTGTGCCAACCAGTCCCTGTAGAAGTCCCCAGAGAAGGGACTTGCCTGAGCAGTTTAATAATATGGTTTGCGAGTGTGGGGCCCCCACACCCTTCCCTGGGGACTGAATTGTGGGGCCCGCGCCAGCGTTTTCATAATATGGCCGTTAGAAACTAAAATATTGGGTACCTCTACTTTGAGCCTCAGCCCACGCTCTACCAATTTTGCACGGTCTTCTCCTCTCCCTCATTCCTCTTCCCTCTCTTCTCCAACTCCTTTATTTGTCCACTTCCTAAGACATGAGAGCCGCGTTGAAAAAGGCTGGCCTTGGGTTTCCGTCCACAGCCACAGAGGAATCTTCAATATAAATTTCATTGCACTGTACTGATACTGTATCATAGTCAATGAGGCAGGCAAGCAGGTCGTTTCACAATTTGGCTAATCTTGTCGTAGGCAGGGCAATCAGCTTGGAAGATGGGAACAATTTCAGTACAAGTATTAAGGTTGGGCAGTACTAAGTTTGCCAGTGAAGTCAGTCAGGATAGTTAACGCATGAACTTGGGACTTAGATGTAACTATGACCAGG
>NC_051392.1:26705896-26708396 GCF_015228065.2 Penaeus monodon | reverse complement strand
ATCTGTGGATATTATTTCGATTGTAGGTCTTTAAAAAAATGTATTTATCATGTGATTACTTTCGGGCGGTGCTCGGAAATCCTGTTCCCGCGCGAACAGCGAAGTGCGATGAGAGCATATTTCTTTTTATCAACAATCAAGATGCCTTGTATGGAATTACTTATAGAAACTGATGACTGAATATGAATATATATATATATATATATATATATATATATATATATATATATATATATACATATATATGGAGAGAGAGAAAGAGAGAGAGAAGGAAAGAGATTGATAGATAGTGTGTGTGTGTGGTGGTGTGTGTGTGTGTGGTGTGTGTGTGTGTGTGTGTGTGTGTGTGTGTGTGTGACAGAGAGAGAGAGAGAGAGAGAGAGAGAGGAGAGAGAGAGAGAGAGAGAGAGGAGAGAGAGAGAGAGAGAGAGAGAGATTGACTGATAAAAATTTATTTACAGAACATTGTACTTGCCCTGTAAAAAGCCAGGTTAAGACTGGCTATGCTTGTTTTTGTAGAGGGCTGTATATCAAACATTGGTTATACATGTCTGAAGGGCTGGGTCATTGTGCTTACATATCTAGTTGGTAAAAAACAAACTTTATATCACTAATCATATCAAAGACAAGACCAGTGTCTTTAATAAAAGTAATGTAATCAATAAGTGCTATTTGATCGAAGGAAGCAGTTTTCGAACAACACATTTTGCAGTAATGATATGAGATAGGCTTTGCCTCCAAACTGCATCCTGTACATAGTGTTTAGTGTACTAATAGCCTATGTGTAGAGTTTTTCGGTGGTTCAAACCTGGCCTCATAATCTCGAGGACAGCAGAAAACACGTTTTTTTATTATTCTTTAAGAGATAATCGTACTGCATAGTATAGTTCTTCATGGGAGAGTGCTAGTTTTGCTAACTGATCCACCTTGCCACAAGTTAATATTCCTATATGAGAGGATATCCAGTATAGTGACACTTGTATACCCTGCTCTGATAGCCTAGAAATTTGGTGTACGATATTCCTAGTTACCATGTTTCCTGGACTAAATGCAGTAAGTCTTAGGGACCTTGGCGTCACGGGGGACAGCTAGGGTAGCTGCTGTCACTACCTTTTTTTCATGACGGTAAAAGCTACCGACTCGATACAGTTGCCCACTTAACACTTTCTTTAAGAGAAATTCAGGAATCAATCTCCAATTTCCCAGCTGCTCTGTGAGGATCAGTTGAAGCATACAGTAAATTGAAAGTAGGGGAACATAAGGAAAAGGGGAAAATTTTAATCGTATTTTTTAAAGTCGGATTTAGCCTTTTTGATTGTTAATAGAACAATACATTAATCTTTCCCATGACGCAGAATTTTGTTTTTCTGGAAATTTAATAGCATCAGTATTTTGGGCAATTTTGGGCCCTTCCTTCTAGGTTAACTGTTCTACGGAGTATGGGCATGAGCATATCGAACTCGGGAATTAACTATTGGCAAAAAAGGGGAATTGGGGTTGGATTGATTGGAGAAGTCTCATCGAGTTGGTGATGACCGGGGTGATACACTGTAAAGGGAAAGGGAAAGGGGTGTACTCTTCCTAATACCAAGAACTTGAGCAGTCTTTGGGGAAACAAGAATGATCCCATACCCTTGCTTGAAAGACTTAAAGGGAGTCTGAGATAATGAACAAAGATTCTTAAGGAAAAAAACCGTCGTTAGAAACGTAAGCTGATTAGATGTGGGTTTCGATTGAGGAAATGAATGATGGCTTATCTCATAACAGATTTTGGGTTATTTGGGTTGTTTCAATATTTATTATTTGTTACACAAATTTTCTGTAATAAAGGGGGGTTTCCAACAATTTATTATCAGAAACAAATTTTTTCCCCCCGTAATACGGCGAGGGCAATTTTTTATACATTTTATACATTGGTATAAATGCGCCGGGCAAAAAAAGTATTTTTATATAAACGCTGGGCGGGACGATGATTTCATGGGGGACACTGAAAGTGTGATCAAAACTCTCGATAGGCCCTCAACGCACCGTTTAGGGAACCCCAAAACCCTACGCGATTTGTGTGACAAAGCTTTATGGCCAGAGGAAGTACCCGGTCTGTATGGAATCCCCGGATAGACAAGACTAATGTTTGCACCCCCACCTCCATCCCTACTTTATATAAGTACTTGAAAAGAAGGGCTGCCTGTTATAATTTTGGGATTGGCCACGTCAGAGGTTATATGTGCGTAGCACTACTGCAATTGATATGTGTGCATTAGGTGCACTCCTAAAATGATTAAAATTAAAGAAATGAACTGACGTTTTCAAAAATGTGGTAGAATTGTTGGGATTATTTTTACCTTACAATTTTGGTTACTTTTTGGGCTACAGGAAGACGGAATCAGTTTACTTATGAACAGGGTTTACGTTTTTTTAGACCTGAATGCATATAAAAATAATAGATATATATAATATTATGTATTAGGGTTTTTAATAAAAAAAAATTTTTTTTAAAGTT
>NC_051392.1:26681432-26705796 GCF_015228065.2 Penaeus monodon | reverse complement strand
GCCACTACAGTTGGCAAACGTGTGTGACTGTGCAAAGTAGTTTGGTCGATCATGACCATGTTGGGCACATAAAGGGCATTGAGCTATGGATTGGCAGTGTTGGCACTGTGGCCTAGACGCTAACAATTCTGACATCGATGGTGAGAGATTAATATGGTCGGACAAGGAGAGAGTCTCTTCCAAAATAAACATCATCATATGAAAAAGTAATCTTGCCAATACTGGTGAACTTCCGGGGGCCTCTAGGGGAAATAGTGTAGTATTGTACTGATATTGCATCATAGTCCATGGGGCAGGCAAGTAAGTCTCTTCAATCTGACCATATTTTGTCATAGACAGGGCAGTTTGTCAGGGAAATGGAGACAGTCCTGATATAAGTATTAAGGGAGGGATTTGTGTGAGCATGAATGGATTTGCCAGTGAAGTCAGAGTATATAATGTTTTGGCTGGGGATTTGTGTCTATCTGTCACAAGGCGGGAACAGAACTTTGGCAGAAGGAAATTTTGCCTACTTATTTTTGGAGACATTGCTGGAAGAGGAGAGTGTTGGCAGAACAAGGGGCTGTAGAGGGGATCATGAAAAATCAATACCATTTGGCTGGACTAAACAATATCCAAAAGGTTTGTTGAGGTGGTGTGATCTTTAATGGTCAGAAGAAATGTGCTAGACATCAAAGATTATATAGCACTATGGTAAAGTATTGTGGCGGAAAGGATGGAAATGAGTTAAAGATCAGGATAAGATGTTAGATGCCAAAGGTTAAAGGACGTAGGATAGAATGGTAATGAAAAGGGTATAAAGGAGAAGCAAAGGGAATACAGTGGGGATCTGTAAAGGGAGAAGGGGTTAAAGGTATAGGGTGATCAGATCAAATGGAGAATATGTGTGTGGGGAAGGGAGAGTAACACTATGAGGAAAACAGCAAAAGAGCCATTATGAAACAATTAAAGGGTAATACGGGTGGAAATAGTGATTGTAGAAGTAGGAGAAGAAGCCAGAGAATGAGATAAGAGAACAGGAAGGGGGTGAAGTATCTTGAAGAATGTCAGGAGCGGAGGGAGTCATGTGGGCATCCAGGTGGGAGTGGTAAGGAAAATGGGGAAGAAAGCGGGAAAAGTGATGCACATAGAGAAGGAGAGTATGGGGTGTTTTTTGGGAGTGTTGGAGGAACTTGAGGAGGAGGACTGATATCAGCAAATACTTTGAATGTAGTGCGAATAGGAATAGACGGTGGATGAGGGAGTGGGGCATTCTCTTGGGCCATGTTTAAGAAGACTTATATATCCTTCATGGGTTTCTGGAGGGGTGTTGGGTAGGGAGGTGTGAGAAACAAGGGTTTTCTTATGTGAAGGTGAAGAGGGAGTTTGTCCAAAGAGTAGAGGGAGAGGTGGGTTGAGGAGAGGATATGGTAGATGGGGTGAAACGTTTAGATTGTCTGGTGCGACAAATGAGTTACGATGGGGATGCTGGGACTTCTTGAGAAGATGGGAGGGGAGCTGAGCGAAGCACAGTTTTCAAACAGGTAGAAAGTGGGAAGCTTGTCTAGTCTAACCTTGCGTAGAGTGAGGCCTAGTTTGAATCTGAGAACTGCTACCTCAGATTCGAGCTTGTAGGCAGGGCAGCTTGTATAAAATACATTATGGAAACCACCGCAATAGGCACACGTGCATGACTGAGCAGACCAATATGAACAGGCATGACTAGGTTAGGCACATAGAGGGCAGCAAGCTGTGGAGCAACAGTGATTGGCTGGGTGGCCCAAAACACCAACATTTCTGACATTGACGGGGAAGAGGTCGATATGGTCGGACAGGGTAGGACACTCCAATATAAACTTCAAGATCGTGTCTACGGAAGTTAATCTTAGCAATATTGGTGTAGGACTTACCTTAGTATCTAGAAGGAATAGTGTAGCACTATACTGTTACTGCATCATACTAGACAAGGCATGTGAGCAAGTCGTTTTCACAGTTTGACCAGTCTTGTCGTAGACAGGACAATCAGTTGATTAGATGGAAACAGTTCCAGTACTAGTATTAAGGGAGGAGTGAGGCTGGACAGGAATAAGTTTGCCAGTGACGTCAGTCAGAGTAGTTAGAGCACGAGCTTGGGACTCAGATGTAATTATGACATGTGTGAAAGATCAGAACGACTGAAAGGAAACTTTGCCTACTTGTTTTTGGAGACATTGTTGGAAAAAGGTATTGTCAGAATAGAGGGCTGTATGGAGAATCACAATGAATCGATCCCACTTGGCTGGGCCAAAAACAGTACTCAAAAGGTTTGCAGAGGTGGAAGCAGTAGGACAAGGGCGGGATGGGGTGGTATGGAGAGAGATACTGTTGGGAAGAAAATAAGGATGAACAGTAGTAATAAGGGGGGTGAGGAAGAAAGAGATGGAGTGAAGGTTGAGTAATGACCTAGGTTGGTGATTTGGAATGGATAGAGTCGACAGCAAACATCGAGGAGGGGTATTAGTATTAGTGGTCGAAGCCGTGGTCAAAAGAGAGGCTGGGGTCGGGAAACCAATGAAATTAAATTTAGATAGGCTAGTTGATGAAGTAGCAATTCTTAATGCCCCCAATAAGGGTACAAAATCTTCATTATTGGTCATGGTGAACCTGAAATAAATTGGGAGAAGAAACAAGTCTACCCCTCATGGTCCCCATTAAGGGTAAGGGTTAGGCGATTAACCAGTGGAATACCATGACCATGGTTCCCGGACACCATTCATAACTGACACAAACCCAGTCTTTCAATCTTTCAGCACGGCTCTAACACCTTAGGAAGTTGACAGCAGAAGGGGATGAAGAAAAGAAGGAAAAGGGGAGAAGAAAACACCATTCAAAATTCGATAAGGCGAGGTCCGGGGTAGGAGCAATCCCCTAAATTCGGCCCCAGACTCTGTCTCTTAAGCCCCCCCCCCCCCCACACACACACACACAACAACGAGCAAGGGGGGGAGAGGTGGGAGCAGCAGATGGAGGGGGACATGTGAAAGAGGGAGTAGTATTGAGAGAGGTAGTACTGCGGAGAGATGGACATTAAGTCTGCGAGTAGTATTAAGAGAGGATTGAGTAGTAGATGAAGAAAGTTGTGGCTGTGGAAGAGATGATGTTGAGGATGCTGGGGAAAGAGGAAAGTTTTCTGACCTGGGTGGATGATTAGGACTGGTCTGAGGTGACCGTAGGCGTTGAGGTAGTTGTACTGGCCATGGCAAGCCTGGAGTAGGTTGGGGAAAGAAACAGTCCACCCCTCAGGGTCACCTTGCGAGGTAATGGTGAGAGAGAGAGAGAGAGAGAGAGAGAGAGAGAGAGAGAGAGAGAGAGAGAGAGAGAGAGAGAGAGAGAGAGAGAACGTAGATGTGTGAGTGGGTGATCGTGTGTATACGAGACTGTGTGTGTGAATGGAAGCAAGTGTGAGCGTGCATGTGTGCGAGTGAGAGTGCACGTGTGCGGGTGAGAGTGCACGTGTGCGGGTGAGAGTGCACGTGTGCGGGTGAGAGTGCACGTGTGCGGGTGAGAGTGCACGTGTGCGGGTGAGAGTGCACGTGTGCGGGTGAGAGTGCACGTGTGCGGGTGAGAGTGCACGTGTGCGGGTGAGAGTGCACGTGTGCGGGTGAGAGTGCACGTGTGCGGGTGAGAGTGCACGTGTGCGGTGAGAGTGCACGTGTGCGGGTGAGAGTGCACGTGTGCGGGTGAGAGTGCACGTGTGCGGGTGAGAGTGCACGTGTGCGGGTGAGAGTGCACGTGTGCGGGTGAGAGTAAATGTGTGCGGGTGAGAGTAAATGTGTGCGGGTGAGAGTAAATGTGTGCGGGTGAGAGTAAATGTGTGTGTGTGTGTGTGTGTGTGTGTGTGTGTGTGTGTGTGTGTGTGTGTGTGTGTGTGTGTGTGTGTGTGTGTGTGTGTGTGTGTTTGTTTTTCAAGAGAGATATCACGCACACATTTTGAGTATGTAAGAGTATGAGCATGAGTGTGTTTGTGTTTGTATACATGCATACTCCTGCACATTCAAACAAGCATAACCCAAATAAATGTGATGTAGTTTTCCCATTATTTTGACACCAAACTATCAAAACCACAATCTTACTAATAATTATAGCACCTACTATTATTCCTCAATGGAAGGTCTCCCAAAGTGATGAACACCCACCATAGACAAAATGCAAACAATGATCTATCAGTGAATGTACAATATGCAAAGTACCTCCTGTTTAATATAGATGATTTTTAGTAGTTCTTAGGTCATGAAGTTTCAAGTGAAATGTCTTTTGTAATAATGGTTATATTTAGTAGTAAAACATAGTAAATAGTTGTAGTAAATGTAATTGCCTCATGCTAGGGCAGTGAAATTAGTATTGTCTAAATTCATAAGCATATCTGAATAATTTTCCAAATTTTGCAATGCTGAATAACATGCAAAGTTTCTTTAATGCGTATCTGGTAATTATATGTTTAAAATTTACGTATTGGTAAATATGTAATTGTATATTTGAGAAGCTATAAACTGCAAACAGCTTCTACTACAACTGTGTAATTACACAGAAATGACTTTCATTAAAATTCAACTTAATTATGACCTAAAGCATTATTTGGTGTATTTCTTACACAATTCAAAATTATAAACAATGAATTATAACTACATATATAGCTTCTTAGTGGAAGATACATTTGTACATTTGTGTCGAAGGTATGTATGGCTACTAGCAATGCGACAAAATTCAAATTATACTTTTTCCCCCCAGAAAAGCAGTCAACGGTAATGGTACTGTCATCAACTTTCCATTCTTGATAATCTTATGAAACTGTACACATTTCATAAATCTGTCAGCACTACCAAGAACACATCAAAGAATCCTATATGCAGAGTATACTGTAAGTATCTTCTCCCATGGTTTCAACATTACTAGAACGAACCCTCTTGACTATTTCTTTTTTTAGTTGTTAGCATGAAATTGTTTCAATAATTATGTCTACAACATGAATTGGAAACTGTCACAATTATTGACGTCCAGATTCAGTACTTGAATCACCACATAAAATTGAATAATGTGTACTGGAACGGCATACATATAAAGCGGATTAGGAAAGGCATTAGCGAGGCTGTGATAAATGTAAATGTGCTAGTGCTAGTTTAGCAAGCTTTCTTTTATGTTCTAGAAATATGCAGGATTATCCAGCACTTCATAACCAAAGATAATTATAGATTCAAGCATCCATAATTAAAATCATTATATATAGCCAAACAAAACACCCTCATCATTGAGACTGACAATGTATATAAGACCTCCACAAAATTGACCATTTCTTTCAAAATCTGATAGTGACTTCATAGCTTCCACAATTTGATGTGAATTAAACTGCTCAATTTGTCCTCCTTTGCACGAAGTAACATATTTCTTTAAAATCTGACAAAAAAAAAAAATTCAATAGGTATCTACCATGATTAATAATGTAAAAATAGCATTACTGTAGTAGCTAATTAATTAACAGGTTTTAATAAAACATCTTCAAGAAGCCTTCAAGGTATTCTTTAATACCAAGAGCAGTGCAGCTAAACTAACACAGGTACACTGGTAAATTGAGGCACAAATCAGTAATGTCTTCATATAAAGGCGACATAAGAAACAAGTGATTTACCACTGGTTAGAATTCCTAGCATCAATGGACACTGACTTTATTTACACACAAAAAGTGATGATGAAAAAATGTAATCGAAAAATAAGTGACATGACAATTCAATGTGAGGAAAATAGTCATACAAACAAAGACAACCTAGATCATCCATATATTATGTAGCCTTATGGCACAGGGCACATAGAATATATTACCAATTTGTCCTCTGTATTTGCCCCAAGGAGGCACACTCAGCACAGGAGAGTCACCGTCAGGAAAACAGTACCGGTATGCAAAAAGTGTATGGAAGAAACAGTGAATCTCCCCCTGGTGCAATTGTAAATTTTTGTGAGCTTACTATTACTGTTTATCCCTTAGGTTAGCATCTCTACAGGTGAAATAATCTTAAAAGTTATAACAAAGCACATTTAATGAAGAGGATTCTATAATCAAACGAAAAAGAAAAGAAATATACAATTTGGCATGAACCTATGTACATGATAATAATACTTGGTAAACAAAACCACAGAACTATTGTTGATACAGAGAAAGAAAGCAGTAACTCTTTTATGATAGCCTTGACAAGGCTAATTGAAAGCAACTGATGTAATGTGTGTGGCAACTGAGATCAAGTACCCAGTGTTGGGTTTTTTGGGTAGGTTCATGAGGTGAGTGACGTAATGAATACATGGATTGTATAAAAGACAAACTTAGCACCTACACAAGCTGGAAGTGACACTCTTCATAAAATTTTGAGGTCTGCTAATGTAAAAATCTGGTGCAGGCAATACCCACTTCTACATGCTCATTTTCAACATGTACAATGAATAACTGACCAATACTTTTTCCTCCATGAACCAAATGTTATGCTAAATCCTGTGAAAAAAGGCAATTATCAGTGCATAATCTTTATCCTACATATATATCTTCTTACAGAATCTGTATCATAAATTCTATAAGACTTTTTAAAATTTTCCTAACAAAAATCATTCTAAACAGACTCGCACCAAAGGCACACAATAGCAGACCTTCCTGCACTTGGCTCTCTTTGAGACACCACCTGAGAACAAAACATACCTCCCAGATTTATATACATTTAGATATTTTTTCTGTTGTATAAAAGGATAATCATGAAGTTTGCACTAGATGTTATAATATCAGGTCAGTAATAAATTGACAGTAATAGATACATATTTGGTATTTTATCTCAGGTGGTGCTTCATTATTTGGACAGCTGTCAGCTATTTACTTCATCTTTTGAGAAGAGAGAGAGAGAGAAAAAAAAAAAAAAAAAAAAAAAAAATAGTGACTAGTTGAGCCATTCATTGTAACAGCAAATCAAAATCCTGCAAAACACAGAAGCATTTCTTAAATTTTGAAAGTAAATTCTACAATATTTGAAAATAAACTTTTTATCTATAATGTCAAACGAATGTCTGAAGTGGACTTGAGGCGCAAGAGCTTTGTACGTTGAGGGAAAGTTTGAATAGGATAAGGAATAATTGAAGTATCCAAAGAATCTATGCAATTGCACATACTGACAGCATAGGATACAGCATATATTCTACAGCATGATAGCATTAAATAATCAGGGCTTTGTACAAAACTATTTGCATTAGGGCTGTGATAACACAGGACTTGTGGCCAAGAAATAATCTGAAAATCTTCAATACAGAACCACTCGTATGCGATAACCTACCCAAAGGAGTGCTTTACAACTTCAAATCCCATGGTTTGTTCATGAGAACTAGGCCTTTGTAATCAAACCTTCTTATAAGAGGAGAGTTTATGCCTCCTGCGAGCTCTTGCCTGTAGAAAGTGAGGGTGTCAGATCTATCTGCTTGGCCATGGCTACTTCATAAAGGAATATAAATCTTAAGCTCTAAATGAGGGATATCTGTAAAGAACAAACATCTTTCTGGTAAGAGCTGTAGTCTACAAAACACAAAAGTGTTACCAGGTATTGACAGATATTTGCTGAAAATAACACGCAAAGTTTATGACTTATAAATACTTTTTAATTTCCTTATTTGCCCCATAAAAAGGCAATCATAATACTAAGAGAAGCAAAGTGTAATCTGATTAAGAAAAACACATTCCTTTTATTCAAAAAGACTCCTTCAAAAGGAATGCAAAACTATTTTCCGTATACGATGATGCCACAAAAATACAGTTGTCTGTCTGTCGCACAGAAATCAGAATGCTCTGTTATCGGTGGAACTATACTGTAAATAAGCCAGGTCTTTGAATACTGGGAGAATGTGAGCACTTCTATTCTTCCTCTTCAAAGCCACAACCAGATGAAACAATGATACCTAAACCTCCTCTTCCTGCTTTGGCTATACAACACTTTATCACAAGCTAAAACTTTGACATTCCCTTTGAATCACTGTGAAGCAGGAGTTACTTCTGTTCTTCTGACTCCTTGGGTGGTAGGCTCGTGGCAAGGCTGAGGAGGATGTCCACACTCTCCTCTTCCGTCAACTCCCCTGGCTGCAAGTTAATGGTACATCAGTTTCCCCTAACTTTTGTTATTTGGCAGGCATCTCAAACACTCGAGAGGCTCTCTATATGTCTGTATCCTTCACTCGAGTACTGCATTGTTGCATTCTGTTATGAACTACTAAAATTAAATATCCCTTCCATAAGATAACAGAGTTGAACTTGAAATATGTGACAGAGCAGAATTTCTCAACCCTTTTATACTGTAAGCAAAATAAAAATTTTAAATCATGAAAGGCTTATTTCTTGGTTAGAAAAGAAAAACATAACTGCAGTACCCAGTGCAAAAATTTCCTGACAACCACTCTTTAATTCCTGAAGTTTTAAGTATGACCAACATTCCTTTTAACCCTTAGTCTGTGGCTGTATCGCATCCTACCTTGGGTGCAGGTAGCTTGGTGGTGCAAGCCAAGCACATATAGTCTTCATCTTCTAGTACATCTCCTGCCTTCAAACCAACACAAATGTAGTGGAACCAGCCCTCACACCCATCACACTGCACCCAATCCACGTTTTGTCCTGTGGGATGTTGGCACTTTTCTGCAGCACAAGCCTCATCTGAGTCATCATCATCGTCATCACTGTGTAAGTTGGAGGAGTGTACTTTCTTCTTCTTGACCCCAGTCATAGTCTTCTTCCTTGGCCCTTCTTTGCTGGTAGTAACTCCATCCTTCTTTTTCTTCTCCAAATTCTTTGCAAGAGCCTGCTTTTTCTTAATCATCCCCTTTGTTGGTTTGCCATCAGTGGGACCAGAGGAAACCTTTAAAATCTTTGACTTTTTAAGGGGAGACTTGTGTGGAGATTTTGGTTGTGTATCCTCTATTCCTTCACCTTGGGACTTTCTTTTCTTTGGAGCAGATTTTTTCGCTTTGTTCTCGTCGTTATTATTACCCGTTGAATTGAGAGATAATAATGTATCTTCTAGCATTGCAGGTGGATGGTTGGCAGCCTGTAATACCCTCCACAGGTGTGTAGTCTCATCAAGATTCACCTCTAAGAGTTCACCCTCAACTAAGAGGTCCTGCACTTGAGATCGGGTAGCAGAAGTAAGAGTAATAAGGGGGCCGTCATGATTTTCCATCACGCTTGCCACAAGGCGACTCCATCGAACCTTGTCAATCTCTGATTTCTTTTCTTTGCCACCTTTGCTACTGGAATAAGCATGCTCCCAACTTCCTTCCTCAGTTTTCTTACTATTCTCTTTGTCTGCATCATTCTTTCCTTCTGTTTCCCCTCTTCCATCCTTTTCTTTCTCTCCATCCTCACTCAAAAGTGAATCGTCATTTGTAGACTCATCTACTTCCATTTTTTCCTATGACAAAGAAGCAGACAAAATTAGGGTATGTTTGGTATATACCTGTATAGCATGGAATGAAGAGAGAAAAGTATTATCAAATAAATAGCACAAAGAAATATTTTGATCTTTATACTTACATCATCTTGTGTTTGAGGTGATACTGGTTTGTGTTGTTTTGCCTGTGCCTCAATAAGCTTTTGAGAGAACACAGACAGCTTACCAAGAGCAGCTGTTAATTCATCTGTTTTCATTAACTGTCTTGCTCTGTCTTGCCAGGACATTCCTCTTTCTGTTAAGCACTGTAAAGCTTCCCCTTCTGGCAATCTATGGAGAAAAACATGAAGTGGGAGACTTTAACCTAATCTAATAGCATCAAAACTGCTCGAGATATCATAACGCAAATCACATCCCTAATTTTCATAATCCACCTTAACCCGTTATTCCCGGTTGTCGGAAATCTCTGAGAGCAATTAAACTCTAGTGATATCTGGCAGTGGCCAGACAGTGGGCGCGGGGGTCCGCTGCATTAAGCCGAACGCCCCGCTCCACGCGCTCTCGCGTGTTGCCGCGTGTACAAGCTGAACTGGCCAACCATGCGGTTCGCTATGACGTCCTAACACGTCACCCAGCAGGAACGGGTTAAATATGTCTCGTCTTTTATTCACTTATCATACAATATAAATTCAAAATATATCTTCAACTTGTATCTTCTTTTACACAAACCTAGTTATCATGCAATCTTTTCTTACCTGACTGGTAATTTCTGGAGGGCTACAAGAAGTGACAAAATGGTTTCCAATCGGGGTCTTCTGGAACGTTCACATGATGGGCACAAGAACCTTCCCTCGTTGCTCAATTTTACCTTACTGCGATGAGATGATGGTACACAACCAGCTATGAGGGATGAAAGAAAAAGAATACCTGTGTAAAACTTTGTTTCTCAAGGCCAATATTTTCATGTACTGGTTACCCATCTACTTAAAAGTAATTATTGATAATAAAAAGTCAATGTTCCTTAAAATACTGGCAGAAAGGGTTTACCTTACAACTTTCATAAATAAACATATGTCTGAGAGTAAGCTGTACCATTACACTTACTATGGAAAAGGTCAAGGCATAAGGAACAGGTTAGCATGTTGGGCTGTGGTGCTTTATGACAGATGCAGAAAGTAGCACCTTCTTGAGGTATTTCTCCATCTCTTTTGTTGCGATTGTGGGCTCTCAGAGCTCTCATGGCTCCAAGCTCTCTTTCCTCACAGTCCTGAAAGTATACAGAAATTTTAGCTTTTACAAAAAACAAGTATCAAAATTCTAATTAATAAAGACCTGTATATTCTTGTCAAAGACATACCCTGCATTAAATAACGAACCTTAAATGCTTTCACAACTGTTGCTGGGTTTGCAGTATCTTCCACATTAATATCTAAAAGTTGTGCCTGCTGTTGCTGTGCAGACATTTCTTCTCGTTTAACTCTTTTCCGTTTGCCAGACACAACACCTATGTCTGTTCTTGGCACTAATACCTGAATAGAAAAACATTTTTTTTTTAAATTAAATGGAGAGGATGCACTTATATATGAAAACTGAAAAAAAATTACATCAAGAGTATACAATTTGAAGACTATCCAGCTGGTCTTTTTCTTCATGAAGGTATATTAATTTTTTCAAAACATTTTTCCACATATAAATTTCCTTAGTACAGTGGGAGGATATCAAGCAATATCAACCTCTAGCAAACTCAGATGAGAGTTCTTTTTCAAGAAGGTGCGAGCAGTCTTCTCAAGCCATGCATGAGCCAAGGCAACAGTCTCCTCAAGGTCTGCCAGAGGTTCCAGATGCAGTGGGATTGGCCTTCCACGAGTCACCAATCCCTCAATGGTCTCCAATAAAGGAGTTGTTTCACCACTCTGCAGTGTGGTGACTTTGTTATTCCACTCACGAGCTCGCTTCACAGCATCTTTCAAGGCTGCTACACTAGGTAGGTGGGCAGGTACCTCTTCTGCTTGTTTCACCAACTCTTCACCCTCAGAGACATTAATCCCAGGTCTGTAATGGAAAAAGTTCACTTGTAACGTAATACAATTTGTGACTTTGAAGTGTAAACTATACAAAAAATTTACTCATGCCCTATCCACTTAGATTTTAGTTTCCTAATCTTGTTTATACAAAGGCAACTCCAAAAGTGCTTAGTCACCATGGAGTTAATTACCAGGCCTATCTGACCTCTTTTACGAGCTCTGGTCTTTAAATTTTCAGAAACAAAAGTTTCATATTCCTATAACTATAACACCAAACTCTGTTAATAAAATGATAATAATAATGTAAATAATGATCAACATTATCAGGTGGGGGGGGGGAGGAGTTGGGTTAAACAGGTGGGATCAGATAGGCCTAGCAACTGGCTTTTAGGTGACTAAAAATTGTGAAGCCGTATATGAGGCATTGAGAATGGGAGACGTGATCTTACTAACTTTGCAAAAATTTGATTTTTGCAACCCCATTTTCTATTAAATCTGCCTTATGTTATGGCAAGAAAGGGTGTATTTAGTTTACCTATCAATGACTGAGAATTAAGGTTATAAACTTGTAGTCAAGGTGGAACACAGAATTTGATTTTGCGAGTTCACCTTTCCCATTCTCAATGCCTCATATGTGTAAGCAAGTGAGAAAATAAAATTATAATGGAAAATGCATGCATCCAGTACTAATAGATTAACCCGTTATCGACGGGTCACGTGTGGACACGTCATAGAAAATGGGTCTCTCGGTAGGGTAAACTTGTACACGCGGCGATGCGCCAGAGCTAGTGGAGCCGGACGTTCGGCTTAACATAGCGGACTCCCGCGCCCACTGTCTGGCCGTTGCCACATATCTCTAGATTTTAATTGATCTCAGTGAGTGCTTATGCCCGTCAATAAAAGGTTAAGCCATAATGTACGAGAAATACTTTTAAAAATCTATTACAGGGGGAATATTACTGAACATTAAATGAAACAAAGGAAATGCGTCTAGACATGTCTCCTTTTGTTTGAGGTTAGTTGAAGTATTAACCCATTGCCGACGGGTGGCATGTACGTACATGCCATGACATGTCGGGACCATATGCCAGGGGCACGTACGCACATGCCATAGAGTATGCATGGACATGCCATGAGTTTTTTTTTGTTACAATCACGGCAAAAGATTATTTTTTTGCCAGTGAAAGTGTGATTAAGTCGGTTCTAACACTTTCTCATTTTTACCATGCAACAAACAAAAAAAATGCAACAAACCGACAATTTCAACTCCATGATACCACACACTGCTTATTTTATTCGGACTATAGACCGAATAATGATCAACTATGGAGTCTATATAACAACAAAAATACCCTTCAGTCTCGATTTATCAGGAAGTTTGGCAAGTAGAGACTGTAAAAAATAATGAAAATTGAAAATACAACATATCTTCGTAGTATTACGAAGAAACGGCATGGGATGCTGGTATTTGGCATGAGTGGTCGCGCATGCTCGGGTGACGATATAAGCCCCCGGCAGCGAGGCCCCGGCCTCTATGAATGCTACCCGTCAATTATGGGTTAACAAGCACTGTACAAGAAACACAACCTGTCACATTTTGTATGAAATCTAGGTAACCTAGGTAACTTGAGTGCCCTTACTTTGCATTTAATGCTTGACTAGCTTTTTCTTCCCAAGTTTCCATATTTGTCAATAACTGCTGCAGCTTTGCCATTGCCTTCTCAATCTTGGGATGCGGTGGCAAAGAAATGCCAGAGTCGAGAAGCTTACGGACACATTCCACTGTCAAGGACCCTGAATCATCTAGAGTTTCCTCTACTTCTTCCAACCACTCAACCTGAAAAAGTTGAATGTTGAGAGGAAGAAGACAATACAAGATGATAAAAAAAGTCAGCAAATTTATTATATCAGAAAAAAACACCTAAAATCAAAAACCTAATTAAAATCTAAACAAACCTGTTGGAGTTTATGCTTTAGTCTTGGCAATTCAGGTAGATCAATGTCAAGAGAGCAACCTGTATCAACCATCTTAGCAATAGCCTCTGAATCTGGCATCTCCTGACTTAACAAAGAGACTGCCTCCTCTTGGAAGGCGGTGACTCGAGTAAGCAGTTCCTTCACAGCTTCACCTTCCCTGATTACACAAGCCAAGGATTCTATCTGTTCATGGAAGAGTCGCAGCTCCTCCAATGTTAATCGGCTCTTTGCCTCCCCACTGCCTCGCGTCCTGACATAAGAAAAGGGTGAGGATAGATTTCATAAAAAGCAAATTGATATGCTGCAGCTCATATATCACTTTCATATTTACATAAAATACTCAATACAAACCTGGTTCGAACTTTTTTGGTTGCAAGATGGGCAGCAACAGTGGCACATTTGTCTGCTTCAGTCACAGCTTGAACCAAAGTCTGGAGTAATTCACTCTCAGGGAATCTCTGTGCTTCTGCCTCTTCAACAAGCTCTCGGAGTTCACTAAGTTCTGCAGTGAGTACCAAGTAAGTGAGGACTTTTACTTACATCACAAAAGGCTTTACCTAGATCATATATGTGAAAACACAAACACATGTGGTATAATTTTTAAATAAAACTTTGACGACAAAAACATCTTCAGGGTTACCACTTTTTTTTACTATTATTTGCTTGCAATTTAAGTTCAATTATCCACTGATCATCTAAGCTTTCACACAAGTCTGAAGACTAAATGCTCCTTTACCTATCTAATCATATCAAACATATCTGAAAGGCTTGACCATGATAATATTACCCTAATAAGTGCTCAATGTTAGCTGATACCCTCACACAAACACTGACACAGAAGAAAAGTTCAAGAAAAGTTTTTTTTTTTATGAGAAATGAAAGATAACATGCAGACTATTGGAGTGAACATCTAAATCTTATGTACACCTTTGTGTCTGCACTAAAAGCTTAACCCTTTCACTGATACACTGGTATCATTTTATAATATCCATTAGGTACATATATGTATATATGTGTATATGTATATATGTATATACACACTATATATATTATATATATATACATATATATTAATATATATGCATATACATATACACACATAGATACATATATATATATACACATATGCATACACATATATACATATACATACATATATACATATACATACATATATACATATACGTATACATACATACATATATACATATACATACATATATACACACAAGCTTTGTCCGTGCACAATCTTGTTACAGTCCAATCAATATTCTATGATTTATAAAGGAATTAAGCTACGGATATCAAACAGCATCCATGTCATTGCAAGGGTTAAATACATGATTTGAGTAAAGCTATGTAACTTTGAGCTCAAGGTGGGAGAAGGAAAGTGTTATTGTGGAAGAGGTGAAGGCACATAGCACAGCAATAAACATTTATTGGTTTAGGAAAACCTAAAACAAACAATTTAATTGGGTTATAAAATTTCCAATTCCATGTTCTATTTTCTCTTTGCTTACATTGGAATGCTAACATTGGATTGGAGGGAATGTTCTTCACTTCCTTACCTAGTTTATCATCTGGCTTGGCTTCTAGGGCCTCTTTTACTTTGACAGCCCAATGGTCAAAGGACTCGGCTCTCACTTTGAGACGCTGAAGCAGTGGTGGAAGTTCATCCAATGTATACCGGTACCTGAAAGCAAGTCTTTTATTCATAAACTTGAAAAATGTATGATGGTCATATTTCTTTAACTATCTGTCTGTCCAGGATCTAATCCCTTCAGCACATATTTTTTTGTGATTTATTGACTATCTATCTTCCAGAACTTTCATATACACTTCTAACATTAAATCCCTTTATCATGTACAACTTCAAATGTAGATGAGAAATTCAGTACACAAAGGGTCTCCATAATATAATGAATTCTAACTATGACATCTATTTTCTTAATTCCATTTCATGTTTATCATGAATACTATCAAAATATTACTACACTTGATCAGAATATATAGAAAATTAGAGTAGAATACTCTTATCATTTTCCCCATCTAATATCCAAATCCAGTAATACTAAATCTGTTTAAGTGTGCAATCACAGAACCTCTTAGTCATCATACATAATTATTTTAGTGAGAATTAGTAATATTAACCTGAGTGTATGATTTTCAGGAGCGCATTCACAAAGCATCTTGTAGTGACGAAGGCAAACTAGACGGTCTTGAGTACAACTGCAAGTAACAGCTGACAGGAAACATGTGGTTTTGCAAACATCACACTGTCTCTCATCATCTGGCAAGAGTTCAAATGCCTCCCTCTCAGCACTTGTCACACCCTTGAATGAAAAAGTATATAATGTACATCATATATGCTGAAATTAATTCCTGAAGCACATAAAACTTTAACTGCCAGGAAAATGAATATAAATCAAAAGGTTCTATACTGACTGCATTTTAGGGAGAAAAGAGCTTTCCTTAAAGCAGCATCTTATCAAATGCTCTCAACTATAATATTTACAAAAATCATATAAATGACAGAAATCTCAGATGAAATACATTTGATTAACCCAAAAATGCGTAGTAGAGATGGGAGATGATCTAATGCAAGAGCATACTTTACAAATGAGGAGTGGAGAAGATTGGGAGTGAGGGGGAGGAGATTAGGACAGGATTAGATTAAGGAGGAGAGAGGAGAGGAGGATGGGGAGGAGAGGAGGGAGAGAGGAGGAGGGAGGAAGAGGAGGAAGGAGGAAGAGGAGAGGAGAGAGAGGAGAGGAGGAGAGGAGGAGAGGAGGAAAGGAAGAGAGAGGAAGGGAGGAGAGGAGGAGAGAAGGAGGGAAGAGAAGGAGGAAGAGGAGGAAGAGAAGGAGGAAGAGGAGGAAGAGAAGGAGGAAGAGGAGGAAGAGAAGGAGGAGAGAGGAGGAAAGGAGGAGAGGAGGAGGAGAGGAGGAAGAGGAGGAGGAAGGAGGAAAGGAGGAAGGAGAAGGAGGGAAGAGGAGGAGAGGGAAGAGGAGGAGGAGAGAGAAGAGGAAGAGGAGGAGGAGAGAGAAGAGGAAGAGAGGAGGAGAGAAAGAGGAGAGAGAGAGGAGGAGAGGAGGAAGAGGAGGAGAACGGAAGGAACGAGAGAGAGGAAGAGGAGGAGGAGAAGGAGGAAGAGGAGGAGAAGGAGGAAGAGGAAGAGAAGGAGGAAGATGAGGAGAAGGAGGAAGGAGGAGGAGGAGGAGGAGGAGGAAGAGGAGAAGACAAAGAACAAGAAGAAGCAGAAGGAAAAAAGAAGAACAAGAAGATCATCATCTTGCCCTTGCTCCAACCATAATTTTTATTAAGGATAAGGAGAAAGAAGTGCAAAAATCAGGAAGCTTTACCTCAAACCCTAAAATAACGAAGGGAATGTAACCATAGTTTCTTTGGGATCTCTTGTTCTAATGAAAAGATGAAAGTGAAAATAATCTAGATATTGTGGGTTTAAATTCTGGGTTACTATTTCTATGTGAATAAACTTTCATACATTGGTTTTATCCAGTACATACTGTACTTTAAACCCAAGCATGAACTAAAATAGTAAAATAATTTTAACCTGATTCATCCTCTAAACTTACCCAATGGAGAAGTGACCTACGCAGTTTTTTCTCCAAGTCAACCATTCGTAGCATATCCTGATATGTAGCTGCTGCTACTGTGAGATCCAGTTCATCTGGTGTGGAAGCCATTTTGCACACCAATTCATCATGGGAGAACACACAATAACGCTTTAGGTTGCTGTAGTGTAACACACACTCTCGTCCAATAGCCAACTGAAACATGTCAATGCCATTTTAAGTCATTTCAAAACACTAAAATAAAGAAAGTTATTCCCATTATACGACTAACTTGGAAATGCACCATGAAAGGCCTTCCCCAATACTGTTCTTACCCAGTCAGGAGGTGCAAAGTTTACAGCTTCAGCAAAATTGTAGCCTTGGTTAAACCCAGCATGATAAGATCTTGGGAAGGTGATAACAAACTCTCCTGCATGTTGATCCGTCCGCACTATGGGCACTCCTCCTTTGATATATAAAAAATATATTAAGGCAAGTTCACAAGTATTTGTATAAGTATTAATCAATTCAAATACCCAAAGTCAGTCAGCATTATCAAATAACAATTCAATAACATCTTTTGTTTCTTTTCTGCAGACAAACCTGATTTCATCAGTATATTCGGATTCATGATGGTGACTAGTTGATGGAGGAGGTCTGGCTGTGCCTGGAACAATTCTGGTGCTGCCTCTTTCATGGAGGTCTCAAATAATTCTGCTTGACCTCCTGGTACTCCATACCAGGTTTTGGGCTCTCCCCTGTAGGTTTCAGGTTAAGAGTCAATGCATATATCAGGAAATGAGTCTACATTCAGATTCAAATTCATAATAATCAAAGAGAAAGGAAAGTTGCCCATATGGATGACAGAACCTTGTATATACAGAGAAAATTTGGAACATGTAAAGTGAGTAGCCCTGTCTAATATGGAAATTATCAATAATCATTTTAGTTAATGATGAAGATATGGAAAGAAGTGATGAATTTCTGTGACTAACTAAATATAGACATGTACTGCAAAATATATGGTACAAATGTGGCAAAAACTGAAATAATTTGATAATAACAGGGAACAAAAATAATTTCTAACTAAATCAACTAAGATGCATTGCACTATCAACAAATAACATGATGGTGAAAAGGGGGAAAATAAACCATTTCACAAAGTAAAATGAGAAATTGAAATAAAACTTTTATAGCCTTCTTAAAAATATTTTTGTATTATAGTAAAATTAATGACAGTATCAGAAAACTCTCGGTGTCCCTGACTCCATTAACTCCTGGCAACCGTCCTGAAGTTTGGCACGGGAGTCCACTACATGTAGCAGAACTTTCCGCTTGATGTGCTCTAGCGCATCGCGACACCTATAGCCTTACCAGAATGATGGGTCTGTTTGTTATGATCGCTATAGGCATGGCCCGGCAGATACGGGTTAAATACTAGAAACTAGTCTTGCAAAATTATTAATTTTCATCCCTTTTCAACAACTGTCCTAGTAAATCATTATCAAGTAAAACCTTACCAGTGCAAATAGTTTATGGAGTAGCTCCAGTGGTCCTCATTATGCCAACAGAATGTGGAGAAACACATCCCCACATACATCCAGGGAACCTTCATTCCAGATATGTCACAGTTTATGTGGCCTAAGACAGATCCTTCTAGCACTGGCAGGTTGTTCAGATTCCAACTACTGATTGCATATTCCTGTTGAAGAGTCTTACAGTGAGTGTAAAAAATAAAACAGCATATACTAATACCATTTCATTCTTCTTGATGCATATATAATAAGTATACCTCTTAAACTTGAAGGCTCATTGACCCAATAATGAATGGTAATATATTTGGTAATGTCAGGCAAGAACAAGTACATATTAGTGTGCCTGGGTGACGGTCTGGCTTTTTACCTGGAATCTGAGGTTACTGCTATAACAAGATAACATGCCATAATTGCATATAATTCATACCTGATCAGCTGGCAGCAAATTCTTAGAATTCTTTGTTGGAAATCCTGAACCATGATCCATTGTATGTAAATCAGCCCCATACTCTACAGTTACATCTTCATCAATTGATGAAACAATTCGCCAAAATTCACGCTCTGCCATTTCAGTTGGAATCAGCTGAAAATATTAAATATTTAAATTCAATGTAGAAATAAATTCAACAAAAGTGGACACAACAAATCATTTGAGTCTTCTAATTTGTGATATTAGTAGTAAATTGTGTTGAGCTTCTGAATTTCACCAAGATTATTTCTATTACTACTTTTGTTCTTTTATCCTCTATGATCTTACAATATCTGATACTGAAAAATTTGAAAGATATTAAAATTTACTTCATCTCCCATCTTCACTCACATGAACAGGCATATTGAAGTAATCTTGTTTAAATTTGTCAGCCATTTCCCCAAAGGACTGCAGTGTGTATTCTTTCTGTGCCTGCTCAAATCCAAAAGCTTCAACAGGCTTGCTTACTTCTACTGCAACACATTTAGGGCACCTCCAGTCACCTGAAATTATTGGATCATGTTGAAATCATCTTCATAACACATTTACTCCCTCACTGAATGTGTTAAAAGTCAAGGAATCTAAATAGCCAATTTCAGCCAATAAGCAGAAATGCCAAGGGCTGATGCTGCAGTATTGCCATATTTAGTTATCTATTTGCACTGAGAAACTATCCAAAAAAGTTTTTGAGTGAGGATAGGAAAAAAGGCAATTATAAATACAAATGCAGGAAAAATTACATGAGCAGGATTCATCACAGTATCTAAAATTCTAATTAGCACTTAATCTATTTTTTCTAAGTTCTTAATTATATGAATTTAAATTTATCTAATTTATTTATTTCAATGTTAAATTGTTAACATCTAAACAAACTATCACTGAACTAAATTGGTAATTTGCATATGTAATAATTAAAACTCCATTAACAAAAAATATACAAATAATAAATTTACATAGGACTTGTGTTTTGCCTTGATATCTGCCATGCATACAATCCTATCAACGATATTTCATTATCAGTAGGTGTTGATAAATGCTTGTGGGTATATTTTTCAATGACAACAAACTACGAGATACAATGCCGCCAGGTGGCTTCCCAAAACAAAAGCCCTCTCTCCCGGGTTACATTCATAGTGGCCTGGGCCCCGCTGCCAGGGGATCATGTCACCAAAACGTGCATGGAATGACCATATATGCCCCCAGAAAACAGGACAGGCGCACTATGTCATGTATGCACATGCCTTCTGGAATATAGTCCAGGCATGCCATGGCATGTACGTACATGCCAACAGGTGAATAAGGAAGTTTAATGGGTTGCACTACTTTACAATGTGGAAGCCTGCAACTGTGTTGTGCATCAAATATCATAAACATGTTTTTTGTTTCTTCAAGCTACTGTCTGGATTTTTAAAGGTGGTTTACATTATCTAATAATTCAGTATAAAAAAAAACAGCATCATAATTAACTCCTTGGATCCGGATGATTCACTGCCCACATTTGGCCCAAAATACTGACACTATGTTTATATGAGCAACCACTCTGACAGGTGTGCAGTTTGTAGGCAGAGCACACAAACACTCAAGGGCAGTGATAAGACTTCATGCCTCCCCTTTGTAATGTTATTTTCTTTTTCTCTGCATAAGCACTTTTAGGTTCTTTGCCATTTTCCAATGTCTATATTTGTCATTTGGTATGCTGTATCCACTTAGTAAGTGACCGTTTTCCTTACACAGACTCCATATCATCTTGCTAAGCAGCTCATAACCAAACGTACTAATAATAACTATAAGTAACATTTTGTTATCTGTGTCATTTTTTTTTTCATAATAATTAATTTTCTGCATTACAATCTACTCCACTGGTCACAGCAGGCAGGTGTAGGATCCTCAGCATGGAAATAGTGTCCTTATTGGACCTGGAACATTTCCAGCTATAGCTCACAGATGGTAATCAGCCGAAATTATCTTGACAACAAATTCAAATCGCCTGTCCCTCAAGCCAAATGTTTTCTCATGATGGTCATATCATCCGGATCATCGGGGTTAATAAAAATAAATAAATAAATAAAAACATAAAAGTATACACAACAATCTGCCAAGTTGGTCTACACATCTTAAAAATAATTTTTAAAAATATTCATACTGCAATAATTGTTAATTAATCATTAACCCTTATCTGACGGGTAGTATTCATAGTGGCCCGGGCCTCGCTGCCAGGGGCTTATATCATCGCCCTAGCATGTGCGACCACTCATGCCAAATACCAGCATCCCATGCCGTTTCTTCGTAATACTACCAGGATATGTTGTATTTTCAGTTTTCATTATTTTCTAAAGTCTCTACTTGCCATATTTCCTGATAAATTGAGACTGAAGGGTAATTTTGTTGTTATATAGACTCCATGGTTGATCATTATTCAGTCTATAGTCTGAATAAAATAAGCAGTGTGCAGCATCATGGAGTTGAAATCGTCGGTTTGTTGCATTTTTTTTTTTGCATAGTGAAAATGAGAAAGTGTTAAAAACGACTTAATCACACTTTCATTGGCAGAAAAATAATATTTTGCCGTGATTGTAACAAAAAAAAACTCATGGCATGTCCATACATACACCATGGCATGTACATACATGCCCCCGGCAGATAGTCCCGCCATGCCATGGCATGTGCGTAGATGTCACCCGTCGGCAAAGGGTTAATATACTCTTTAATACAAAAGAAAAAACATTCCTAAATTATATACTTGCCTACAGAAGAGGAAAAAAATCTAGGTAAACATAATTTCAAACTGATAATACTCCTCTTCTTGGATAACTTTTCTTTCTGCAGTAGTAAATCAACTTTCACACCCAATTTACTTAACCTAATAACAATGGGTTCTCCCTATGCTATAATGAGCCATGCACCAACTGCCATAATAGACCATGGGTTAAAAATTAAAAGCACAGAAGCATGTATTTATCTCGCTTTCTACACTTTTGGCTGCAGCACCCACAACTTTCTAGGAAATGAGGTTAAAAAGAGGCTTTCAGTGTACTTTTCAGCAATAACTCCTCAGTCAGAATCAAACAAGCAAGCAACTATTAAGCACAAACTATTTAGAGCAGGCTGACCATGTGGAGCATGGATTCTTATTCTCTGATATTTGGGCTAAGACTAGATGTCAATTATCATTAGTGGGCTAACAAGTTATAATGAGTAGCACCTACCTTTAGGTATGTCTGCCAGAGGAGGGACCAGGCAGAAAATGTGGTACGAGTCATCACAACCATCACACAGGAGCATCTGATCTTCTGCATCACCTCGTCCACAATTCAGACAAATGTATTTTGCCAGCTATGGACAAAGAAATTCCAAAATTAGTAACCATCAGACTTTACTGCAGTCCCCATACTTTTCAAAATCAAAGAGAACATGTAAAGATGTACCAGAAATTAATCAAAGTGCAGGTGACATTATTTTACAAGGGTCTGACATGCACTTAACTTGCTTATAATCAGTCCAAGCATCTACACATTGCTGGTGGTAAGTGTGTGTAATGTAATTGCATTTAGAATGGGCTACAAGCCTGCACTGATACTTCACGGAGTTCAGTCAAACCTCATTAATGCTAAGCTCAAACAAGGTTTGAAGTCATTTCCATCTTTTGCTTGGAAAGGAGTGAGGTTCCTATTGTCATAATACTTCAATCAAATGGCCCATACTTGTAAGTGTTCGAATTGAGCAAGTGTCAGTTTAATGAGGTTGAATGAACTGATGCTAATAAGAGCAGAATATCCTGAAGGCACAGTCAAATCACTTGGGAAAAGATGATTGGCCAATCTAGTACATATGTCTAGTTAAGGTAATGAAGGGGATACCTCTCGCATAGCTTACCGGATCATAATCGGTATAATCAACTTTCTTGCCACGAGTCTTTCCCTTATCCTCCGGCGAGGCCTTCTCAAAGCCAGCCATCTTAGGTCCAGCACCATAAAACTGCAGCCTCTTCAACTCCTTGCTGCCTCTCCCGTCTTCCTACAACACACAAGAATGCCACCTTCAGCATTTTTGCTCTTTTATGTTTGTCACAACTAAGATCTTTCCAAAGGTATAAAATTATTCCCCAAAATGATATACCGAGCACAACTCTCAGTGCATTATCAAATTAATCTTCAAACAAAATGCTTTTCTTAATCTGATACAAGGAAGTGCCTTGGAAAATCTGGAGTTTGATCTTCTAACTTTCACGTCTGTTTTGGTTGAGCTGAGAAAGGGTGAGGGCGGTAACTGGACCCATTGCAAGAATCTAACATAATTCGAACACTTATCCAATCAATGCTGGAGCCTTTTTGTATCTCTTTCAAAGTTAAGTACTTTCTTGGAATCAATACATATATCCTGAGGTAACCTCTTTAAACCAAATATATTGAAGGATTTGGAATTTGCATATCATACAGATGAAGCATGTAGCCCTTGAGGAAGAACAGTTGCCATAATAGTCCATGTCCCCGTAACAGTTCTGAAGCAGAATATTCTGCAGTTGCATAAATAAAAATAAAATAATTATATCAAAAGATGGTAAAAATGATAAATAAAATGGCTCCTGTTAAAACATGCAAGCATGCGCATAAAAATAAAAAGCCTGAAGTAATTAGCACTTTTTCAGTGAAGGTTCTAAAGAGAATCTATAAGCTCTAAAAATAGCCAGATAATATCTCCTTTTACTTATTAACACCCTTTTCTTGTCCAGCCTTCTTGTCATCTACTGCCCAGGCTTGCTAACCAGTAGCTATTTTCATCTAATTTCATGGCAGCCAAATAATACAGAATATTTGTCTCTCATTTTTATTTTCACTTACACTTCTATCTTCAATGTGTATGTTCACACAATGCCAAAATGGACCAAAAGATATGAAAATTGACATAATTAGGTAACTCATTTAAGATCATACAAATGAAAAAATAGAAAAATTATATATATATATATATATATATATATATATATATATATATATATATATATATGTATATATATATATGTATATATATATATATATGTAATATATATATATATGTTATATATGTGTATATATATGTATATATATATAGTATATATATTATATATATTATTTATAATATAATTATATATAATAAATATAATACTATATATACTTATATATACTATAAAATATTATATTATAATATATATATATATATATATACTATATATATACTATTATATATAATAATATATCATATATATACATATAATATATCATATATATAATATATAATATATTATACATATATAATAATATAATATAATATATATAATATATATATATATATATATATATATAAATATATATATATTATATATAATATAATATATATA